>NC_060272.1:76570885-76752134 GCF_021613505.1 Equus quagga
TTTTTTTTTAAAAAAAAAGAAAACTGTGGGAAAATATAAATATACGAAATTTAGAAAAGTTCATGATGGAACTCTAACAAAAATTAATAAATTCAGGAAACTCATAAATAAAAATCACAATAAACAGCACAGTCAAGGTAACACCTAGTAAGAATCAGGTGAGCAAGGAGAATTTACACTCCTCTTCTTGGTACCTAACTTAAGAGGTTTTTTTGTCAGATAAACTAGTTTTTAGTTTTATTCTGTCAAACTCTTCAAATCATTTCCTACTAAAAAAATAAACCTGTCAATTCCCAATGGAAAGAACTGAAATAATGAAAAATGATTATAACTCATAGATTCAGTGGAACAGAAAATCCCAAAATTTAAATAAAGATGTAAAATAATCAACCTCTAAACCTAAAATCTAATATCTAACTTCTGTAAATGCCACACAAACAAGGAAAAGACCTTCAAATTAATCTATTAGACAATGATAAAGAAATTGTATATGGCCGTGAAGTAACAACTCTCCATATAACTACAGTCAAAAGAATTAACTTTAAGGAAATGAAACTGTTTTTACATTCAGTTTGGCATTATAGCTTCTGTTATTTCCATACAAACGCAGCAGGATTTTCCGTCTTTCTTGAATCTCTTTGTGGAGATTTATCAATTGAGTTTGTCTACTACGAAAACTATAATTAAACTGTACAGTAAGCTATTTATATGTCTGCAATAATTTCCTTTGCAAGATACAACAGACTTCAGTTTTATTCTGCAAAATCGTTTTCAATTATATATTTAATCTCTATGTTATTGCTTAAATTACACATGCACCACCCTCTAGCCCAGATCCTGGCTGAAGACTCTGGCAGCAGCTGCCACACATGTTAAAGGGTTATTATTACGTTCAATAGGAGCCACATGTGCCAGTCGGCCACAACAATTTGTACCCTATGATCTAATTCAACCTATCAGATTTTGCTAATTTTTTTTAAAGGAACAAAGTGTGATTCCTAGTGCTCATGAATCAGAAATGGAAAACAAATGTTCCAGAAGTGAGGCATCCTAGAATTGTCACTTTCTCTCTAGATCCCCAAACAGGTAACTATTTAGGAACTTGGAGAATCTGACAAGATAAGCTGTACCAAACACTGCTCTTAAAATTTAGATTTCATTAACTGGTCACTAAAGAAAACAAGGAAAGGATTCATATTCATGCAGCTGGGAAAAAAAGGGCTGCCCTAAAAACCATTTCAGTAACAAAGGAAAAAAAAGGGAAAGACCACCAAAAAGGTAAGTAGGGCGCAGGGGGTCCAAGGTCCTTAAAAAGAAAATAACATTTTAAATATTGGCAACATAATTCTTCACACAGCTCCCAGAGGACTTGGAAGGAACATGCTGCAAACTTTTCTCCCGGGTAGGGAGGAGGCAGAATGAATAAGTTTCATTCAAAGGTGAACATCAGCCTTTGGCAAAGATTGCAGAGAAAGCGGACATACTTTTCTTCCTGTTGAATTCAGGATTGAGCATCTGTGTGGAGGGGGAGACGGAGCAGTGGAAACTTAGGCACACTCCTGGAGAAAGTGAGATTGGTAGACCCGTTCTGGAGAGAAGTTAGGCAATATCTCGTAGCAGTGAAGATGTACACATAGGGTGGCTCAATTTCTGTTTCTAGGGACATACCTGAGAGATTCCTACATGTGTGCACAGGAGACGTGCACAGACAATGCTGTTGGCAGCACTTGTGATAATATAAAAACTGCAAAACAATCCAAAATGTCTGCCAGTAAGTTTTACACACTGTACAGCAATTAACTAGAGCTAGATTTATCAACACGAATAAATGTCAAACAAGTGAACACAGCAAACTGCACAAAGACACATAAAACATGGCATCCTTAACACAAAAATGAAAAGCCCAAAACAAGTGCGTATACAGCTTATGGATACAAACATGAGTAAGGCCAAGGTATAAAGACATGCCAGATGGTGGATCTCTCTCAGGCAGCGGGATAAAGGAGGAGAACTAACAGCACTTCAATTATCTGTAATGTTCTGTTTCTTTTAAAAACCATCTAGCAAGCTAGAACACCTAGCACTAAAAAGGACTACCGGCAGAGAATGCGTCCATCTCATCACTACTTTAAAAGGAACGATTCTGTCACTCAACCATGAAGTACAATGTTTGACACAGGATTGGGAAGACACACCTTATCAGATTAAGAAAGTCCACGCCTACACTCCAGGATTAAAAGTTTGTTGCTGTCGTTGGGTACTGATCAATGAATGCCAAATTTTTGGATTTTTTTTTTCTGCATCTAATTAGATGATTGTACAGTTTTTTCTTTTATCTGTTAATGAAGTAAAGTACATTAATAACAGATTTATCTAAAGAAAACACACGCCTACATTCCTGGAATTAAACCCAACTAGATCAGAGGTATAATTTTTCTTTTTTACATTATTGGATTTGGTTCGCCAATCTATTATTAAATAATTTTCTCTCTCACTTCACAGCAGAGATTGACCTGCAACTGTTATCATTTTGCTCCTTTTGGTTTTTATTTGCAGGTTACATTAGCATCAGACTACATTGAAAAGCACTATTGACTTTTTCTTATTTTCTGGAAGACTTTGTATAAAATTGGAACTGTTTGTTCTTTTACTGTTTGATAAAACTAGACTACAAACATCACAAGCGTGTCCGGTGTTCTCTTTGTAGGAAAACTTATAAGAAGTGATACCACTTCTTTCACGGGTGTAGGGTTATTCAGGTTTTTCATTTCCTTGAGTCTGATTCTGAAAGTTTTATATTTTTCCTAAGTAATTACCCATTTTATCTAAGCTTTAAATTTATTTACATAAAGTTATTCCATAGTATTCTCTTATTACTCTAATCACCGATCTCCCTATCTATGGTTCTCTTTTCTCATTGCTAAAAAATAAATTGTTTTTCCTTAAACACATTAGCTTGTGTTGATCTTATTAGTCTTTTTGAAGAATCTATTTTTGGTTTTGTTGATCTTCTCTGCTCTTTCACTAACATCTTAAATTGTACATATAGCTCACTAATTTTTAATCCTTTCTTCTCTTATAATATAGTCAGTGATGCTACAAATTTCTCCTGGGGATATTCATATCCCATGAGTTTTGATGCAAAGTATTTTTTCAATCATTTCAGTTCTAAGTATTTTCTAATTTCCAGTGTGATTTCCTCTCTTTGACTCCTGAATCATTTATAAGTGTGGTTTTAAAATTTTCAAGAGTATAAATTATTATAATGATCTGTGTGTATGTGTGTGTGTGTGAGAGGAAGATTGGCCCTGAGCTAACAACTGTTGCCAGTCTTCCTCTTTTTGCTGAGGAAGGTTGGCCCTGAGCTAATATCTGTGCCCATCTTCCTCTATTTTGTATGTGAGATGCTGCCACAGCACGGCTTGATGAGCGGTGCATAGATCTGTGCCCAGGATCTGAAATGAAGCGAAGTTTGTGAACTTAACCACTACACCACTGGGCCGGCCCCTATAATGATCTTTTTTATCACTGATTTGTTAGTTCAGTGCATTGTGTTCACAGAACAGGAGCTGAATGATAACCAATTCTCAAAAATTTTGTTGAGACTTCTTTTATAACTTGCACGGTCATTTTTGGAAAACACTTTACTTGAAAGGAACGTGAGTATAGAGAGACAGCTGGATATGTATGTATTTATGTATGGCATACTCACACACACATATGTATGACAAGTATGTGTGTATCGTCTATGGCTGCTTTCTTATTACAATGGGAGAAATGAGTAGTTGTCACCTAGAGCATATGGCACGCAAAACCTAAAATATTTACTAGCTAGTCCTTTACAGAAAAAGTTTGCCTATTCTTGCCCTAGCTCTATGTACTCAGCACCTTACACCTCTCCTTTGTGGCAACTGTCACAAAAAGAATTTAATTGTATAAGTCAAGATTTAATGGCTATTTGCTCAGAAAACACAGAAACTTGAGAAAGGCAGAGAATATGCTGTCATTTATCGCCATGTCTACAATCCTAGCAATCTCCCTGGCCTATTCAAAGCACTCAAATATCTGTTGATTGAATATTAATTCAGAAATTAAACATGCTATTTTCTTATTCTAAGCATGTTCTTTCATATGCTTTTTCCTTTACCATCATCTATCAAGAGGAAAACTCTATTTTTTAAAGCAGGATTTCTAAATCTGTGTTCCTTATCACAAGAGTTACTCATCAAAAGACAAATTCAGTGATCAAATAAGCGTGGTTAACAAAATATTCTATATCCACCTGTGCAAGATTCACAGTGCAATAAGCATATTAAAAAATGCATAAAGGAGCCAACCCTAACAGCCTAGTGGTTAAAGTTCAGTACACTGTGCTTTGGTGGCCCAGGTTTGGTTCCTGGGTGCAGAACCACACCACTCATCTGTCAGTAGCCATGCCGTGGTGGCGGTACACATAGAAGAACCAGAAGGACTTACAACTACACATAACTATGTACTGGGGCTTTGGGGAGGGAAAAAAGAGAGAGAGGAAGTCTGGCAGCAGATGTTCACTCAGGGCGAATCTTTCCCAGCCAAAAAAAAAAAAAAAAAAAGTGTAAAACTTGTAGCAGAGAAACACATTTATTTATAACTCTGTATCTCCCCAAATTATCATACATCCAATGCTTGTTAACATTTCAAAAACATTGTTTTAGAACATGCAGCAACAGCAGACAATGGAACTAGAACTGGGTCAGTTTCCATTTGATCAGACAGGGCAGGAGTCAAAAAACCTTCTGTACATGACCAGATAGTAAACAGTTTAAGATCTGTGGGCCATTTGTTCTGTTGTGCAACTATTCAACTCTGCCATCAAAGCAGCCATTGACAATACGGAAACGAATGTATCTAGCTATGTTCCAATAAAACTTTATTTACAAAACAAAAAAACAAACAACCCAATTAAAAAATGGGTAAAAGATCTAAACAGACATTTTTCCAAAGAAGATATACAGATGGCCAACAGGCACATGAAAACATATTCAACATCACTAGTCATTAGGGAAATGCAAATCAAAACTACAATGATACATCACTTCACATCTATCAGAATGGCCCAAATTAACAAGACAAGAAATAACAAGTGTTGGAGAGGATACGGAGAAAAGCGAACTCTCACACACTGCTGGTGGGAATGTAAACTCGTGTAGCCCCTATGGAAAATAGTATGGAGATTCCTCAAAAAATTAAGAGTACAATAACCATATGATCCAGCTATTCCACTGCTGGGTATTTATTCAAAGAACATAAAAACATGAATGCTTAAAGATACATGTACCCCCATGTTCACTGAAGCATTATTCACAATAGCCAAGATATGGAAAAAAGCTAAGTGCCCATCAACTGACAAATGGAGCAAGAAGATGTGGTATATAATCAATGGATACTATTCAGCCATAAAAAGATGAAATCCTCCCATTTGCGACAACATGGATGGACCTTGAGGGTATTATACTAAGTAAAATAAGTCAGACAGACGGAGAACGTCAAACACTGTATGATCTTACTCCTAAGTAGAAGATAAAAACAACAACAAACAAACACATGGATACAGAGATTGGATTGGTGGTTACCAGAGGGGAAGGGGGGAGGGAAGAGGGCAAAAGGAGCCACAGGGCACATGTGTATAGTGATGGATGGTAATTAGTCTTTGGGCGGTGAACATGATGTAGTCTACAAAGAAATCGAAATATAATTATGTACACCTGAAACTTATATAATATTATAAACCAGTTACCTCAATTAAAAAAAATAATAAAGATTGTTATAATCCTAAAAAAAAAAAACAGGTAGTAAGCTAGATTTGGTCCAATGGCCAGAGTTTGCTGACCCCTGCACTAACGGACTTAAAATTATCTACATTGTACTATCCAATACGGTAGCCACTAGCCACATGTGGCTATTTAAATTACCCAAAATTATAGTTCCTCAATCAAACTAGTTATGTTTCAGGTGATTAATATACACTTGTGCCTAGTGACTGTTGTAATAAACAACAGAGAAAAACATTTTCACTTCTCCTTAACCCCTTATAGAAAAAATTTTTTAAATATAATGAACTTTATATTTTACACTGCTTTAAAACTTAAGCTCTGGGTAATAAAAAGAGAAAAGCATCTGAATGGAGTAATGTTAAGACCAAATGAATATGCTCAGTTGGACCAAAGCATTTTTCAGTAGGCTTATAATTTAAATTTAAGAAGAACTAGACTATCATGTTGGATGAAGGAGACTGTCGTAACTTAATAAATCAGAACCTCCCCGCTGAAGGCAGAGCAGAGAGCTCGTCTTGTGGAAATTAGGAAGAGAAATCTCAGCTAAATTGGAGTCAGGAAGGCCTGTAGGGGGAGCTCTCATGCCCTGTCATACATCATCGAGTACTCCAAACAGGGAGAGACAGACAATTGCATCTCTGACAGGAAGTACAACTGCTTGACCGCCAAAGGAAGATTTCTCTCCCCATCCAGCAACAGCCCAGCCAATGAGAAACGCCACAGCTTGGTCAATGAGACGCCCTTGCTGCCCTGAACTGACACTTTCCCTCAATGGACTTTCCTTTAGAACAGCCCCTGCCCACTCCCCTTTTTCTCTATAAAAGCAAGCTCCCCTCCTTTGTTCTCTAGATCTGCCTATAGTTCAGCACAGCGTGCACATCCAAGTTGCAAATCTTTTGGCTATTCCTGAATAAACTTATTTTGAGGGTAAATTAATAGGCAAATTTGCCTTTTAAGTTGACAGTCTCTAAGAGATAATAATCATGTTCCTACTTATATAGTAAGCTATGGTTTTTATCTGCCAATGAATTATTTTTCTTCAACATGTTCTTAAATCATGCATTTAAGACTGTTCTCGGGGCCGGCCCAGTGGTGCAGCGGTTAAGTGTGCACATTTCGCTTCAGTGGCCCGGGGTTCACCAGTTTGGATCCCAGGTGCAGACATGGCACCGCTTGGCACAGCATGCTGTGGCAGGCGTCCCACATATAAAGTAGAGGACGACGGGCACGGATGTTAGCTCAGGGCCAGTTTTCCTCAGCAAAAAAGAGGAAGATTGGCAGCAGTTAGCTCAGGGCTAATCTTCCTCAAAAAAACCAGCCTGTTCTCATATTGAAAGATTTAAAAGAAAATGAACATTCAAACAGCAACAGAATCAGCAACAGCTTTACATTTCATGGGTTACCTAGCACTACACATCAAATAGGAAAAGCAGAAAAGATCCCTACAAATTGAAAATTCATCAGTATTTCAAGTTACAAGCTATGCAGCTATCTAATAAAAATTCATTTTGCTGTAATAGCTTCAAGTTTATTTATTTATTTATTTTTTAAAGATTGGTGCCTGAGCTAACAACTGTTGCCAATCTTTTTTTTTCCTGCTTTTTTTTTCTCTCCCCAAATCCCCCCAGCACACAGTTGTGTATTCTTAGTTGTGGGTCCCTCCATTTGTGGCATGTGGGATGCTCCCTCAATGTGGCCTGATGAGCAGTGCCACGTCTGAGCCCAGGATCCGAACCAGCGAAACCCTGGGCCACCAAAGCAGAGCGTGCAAACTTAACCACTCGGCTACAGGGCCGGCTCCTAGCTTCAAATTTAGAACATATTAAATATAACTTCAATTCAGAGGATTTCAACTCCACAACTGATACTGGGAAAATATCCAAATGTCCAACATTTATATTACTTGTACACAAATATGGTAAGTTCTTTTAATTCATTGGCAAATACATTACAGATAAATTGGCAAAACTTATCTGGAGGGCAAGGAGAATATGAATATATGTACACACATGTTTGTGTGTGTGTGTGTGAATGTGTGTCCATGTGCATGGATAGTCTCCATCCAAAAAGGTATATTCTCTTAACCTAGGATCCTTACTTTTAGGAATTTATTCTAAGAAAATAAACTGCAGAAAACAAAATATGTTCCCAAACATGAAATGTTAGAAACAACCTCAATATCCAATAATTAGTGAAGAGTTAAATAAACCATAGAAACATACACAATGAAATGTATGTCATTCTCTAAAAGGGGGCTCTAGCTACAAATTTATTGATCTTGAGACAGAATTTCAGTTAACAGAGAAGAAAACCAGGTTGACAAGAATATCTGTTGTGTATAATTCCCCCCACCTTTTGTTTTGTGGTGAGGAAGATTGACCCTGTGCTAACATCTCTTGCCAATCTTCCTCTTTTTTTGCTTGAGGAAGATTAGCCCTGAGCTAACATCTGTGCCAATCTTCCTCTGTTTTGTATGTGGGTTGCTGCCACAGCATGGCTGAAAAGTGGTGTAGGTCTGCGCTCAGGATCCAAACCCATGAACCCTGGGCTGCCAAAGTGGACCATGCCAAACTTAACCACTACGCCATCGGGCTGGCCCCTATAATTCCATTTTTTTAAATGGCTACATATATACATACTGTACACACATATGTGTGTATATACATATAGTTATATTGACAGTGAATGAAAAGAGCTAAAACATAAATATACAATATTTACATATAAAATATTATATATAATCTATGAAAAATGTATATGTAGATATAAATATAAAATATATGCTTCTACTTGCCTCAGAAAAAATTCTTTAGGGGCCAGCCCTGTGCCCAAGTGGTTCAAGTTTTCTGCGCACCACTTTGGCAGCCTGGGTTCCTGGGTTTGGATACTGGGTGCAGACCTACCCCACTCATCAGCCATGCTGTGGAGGCATCCAACATATAAAGTAGAGGAGGATTGGCACAGATGTTAGCTTAGGGCTAATCTTCCTCAAGCAGAAAAAATACGAAGATTGGCAATAGACGTTAGCTCAGAGTCAATCTTCCTCACCAAAAAAGAAAAGTTCTTATACTATTAACCAAATTTTTAATTGTAGCTTTTTGGGTAGTAGGATTCCAAGCAATTTTTCTTTTTTCTCATTTATATCTATTTTTCCAGTTTTTTCTGCTTTAAATGGATTGAGTAATCTTAAAAAAGGGGGTAAATGAGGCTTAAAACTATTAGATTGCCAGAAAATCTAAACTATCCTAGGAAGAAAGCTTGGAGGTTATGCTCCCATTAATCAAGTGAACTACATCAAAGGTTCTGTTTCAGATACATCTTGGAAGTCATTCCAAACAAAACATGGCCAGGTTTACATAAGTTACCTTATATAGGAACAACAGTGCTTAGAAACTTGACCACAGAATAAACTTCATTGATGAAGGAATTTGACAGACTGAAGCCTCCGATGTAACAATTCTTCCCTTACAATACCTAGGCTGCACTGTCACGTGACGGCAAAGCAGGCTGTTATCCCAGCCTAAGAACTGCCATCGTTGTTGACATTAAACATTTTTCTTGATGTACCTTTATGATACACCATGTAATCGCTGATTTTCCTCACTCAGGAAGTCAGCCATGCTAAGGGTCATCAGGCTCCCTGGCAGGTTTGCCTGCCTGTCTCTCCATGCTTCTGATACTTTCAAGGATACCATTAGCACTAGAGATAGACAAAGCCTCCTGAGTTCACCGCCCCCCCCCCCACACCAAAGCTGGATTCCACAGACATGGATCATCTATCACAAACAAATCCATCGGATGAGAACGATTCTTTAAGCAGCTACAGTAGAACAAAAGGGTACTACCAGCTCTGTTTTGTGAAAAACATAAACAAAAGTATAATTGCTAGATCATGAAGAGTTTAATACAGTAAGTTTAAAGTTCTGATTGATTCACCTAATTATTTCAAGAACATTAGTAACAAATATCCTCCACTTTCACTTAAACAGAGAAAATGTTAATAAAAGAATATTCTTTTTATTGGTAGAATTTATTTATAAAAATCATGGTTTATGATGCATTAAGAGAAGAATAAAGTTGCCCATTAATTTGCTCACTAGATAAGGAAATAGATTACCACACTAACCAAAGATCTGCCAAAAGTCTTAGCAAAACACACAGAAATCTCTATACTTGTTTTCTCCAATTCTCCACCCAATCCTTTGAACACATTCCAGTCAGGCATTCATCTCCACAGCACCCTCCAAACAGCTCTTGAAAGCAGTGACCTCCACATGGTTAAATCCAATAATTAATTCTCAGACCTCCTCTCAATGGACCTATAAAGCAGCATTTAACAGTTGTTGCTTCCCTCCTTCTTGAAAGACTTGGTTGTACTTGGTTTCCAGGAGCCAACCTCTCTTGTTTCCCTGCCTATTTCAATGGCCACGCTTTCTTGGTCTCCTTTGCCAGCTCTCATCTCCCAAACTTTTAAACAACGAAATACTCCCAGAGCTTAATTCTTAACCTCTTTGCCATCTCTAATCAATCTAGGGGTCTCATCAAGTCTCATAGTTTCACAATGGTACGCTGACTACTCCCAAGAATCTCTCTCCCCTGGACTCCCAGACTGAAATATTCAACTGCCTGTGGATATCCAACAGTCACCACAACCCTAAACGTGTCCGAAAGACTCCTGATTCCTCCAAGCATCCTTGCTGCTCCTACAGTCTTCTCCCACTCAGAAATGGCAACTCGATCTTTCCAGTTGCTCAGAGCCAAACCCTTGGAGGCTTATATCCCACATTCAATATATCAGCAAATCCTGCCAGCTTTACTGTGAAAATACTATACACCCGGAATCTCACCACCTCCCATCACTGATACTGCTAACACCCTGATCCAGTCCACACCATCATCTCCTACTGGATTAGTGCAACAGCCTGCTAACTGGGCCCTCTGCTTCTGCCCTCATCTCCCTGTAGCCCAAATGGAGGTATCTAGCCCAGTAGCCAGATACCCTTTTCAAAGGTAAAACAGATCATGTCATTCTTCTACTCAGATTCCACCAATGACTACCCATTTCACTCAGAATAAAAGCCAAGTCGTAACAATGACTTATAAGGCTACAAGTTGAGGTCCCACTATTTCTCTGACTCCCTCTGCCACTGTCCCCCTCACCCACTCCACTCCACACACTCCCTCCCTCACTGCACTGCAGCCAAATGCTGTTCAAACAGAGTTGGAATGCATCAGCCCTGGGTCTTGGCACGTGGTGTACCACCTTCCTGGGACACTATTCCTCCAATATAGGCTGATGGCATTTACCATCCAAACCAGGATACTTTGGAGAGTCAGCAGGGGCACTCTTAAAATTGTGCCAGGACAACAGGTGTAAACTGAAACTATCCCAGGCAGAGTGAGATGTGCAGTCTCCCACCCAGACAGCCCCGTAGCCCCCTCCCTCGTAGTCTGCTCAGATACCATCTTATTAGAGAGAATTCCTCTAACCACTGTACATACCATAGTAACCACTGCACTCCTGATTTTCATGTCCTCCTCATCCTGCTTTATGTTTATCAATAACACTTATCACTAACATATAACAAAAAAAATGTTTTTAATAGTCTCTCTACCCTTTACATGTAAGCATCGTCAAAGGATTAAAAGAATTATCAATTGAATATGCCTAAAATTAAATCAGGAAAAAAAATTGCCCAAGCAACATTTCTAGTAAACCACAATCTTACTTCCCCCACAAAAGATGTTGAAGAAAAAAATATAGTTATAAGGTGATCTTACCAAGTAGGTAAATATTATCGAGAATGTATGATCAAGACGGTAGGAAAAAATGGGGAGAAATTTTCAGACAAATATTTTAGCACTTTCACTTTAAGAGTTGCGAGGAGGATTAAGAGAGAGAACTCATGTAAAGTGCTGGGCGCTCACGGATAAGCACTCAACAGACGAAAGCTTTTGTTACTGGATTGGCTGCTTAAGATACACGACCCCCATCTTCCACAATAAAAGCCATGACAACACAAGCATTTCCAAACACATCTTTCCAAAGTGTTCGCTCCATACCGAAAAAAAGCCCTCAGCACATCGAATTTTAAAACGTCACCTTCATCTTGAAGCAACAAATAACAACAGTGTGCCTGTGGGTATGAATATGCGCGTGTGGTTACATATTTTAAGTAACTTACCCTAGAGGCACCTGTCATCAAAGAAAAGAGCTTAAAGTAGAGGACTGGACTAATAAAAAATAAATAATAACTGTGACTTACTACAAGAATTGATTGCGAGTCAAAGACTTTTCTAAGCACAGGGAGCAGGATTTGAACCAGCCAGGCATTCCAGCACCTACTCCCGCAACCATTACGCTTCCTTCATCACCCCTGAGCCTGCTCACTGTTAAGTTCTCTGCCGTGGGAACAAACAATAGCAATAGAAACAAAAGAGTAAACTTCTGAGTGGTCCACAAGGTGTTCATGGTCACTCAGCACGTCACTGCAAAATACTGTAATGGGTCTATTGTATGTTAAAGGTCTGAATTTTATAAAATCAACCACATCAATGAGATCTTATAGCATTCTGTGTCCTCCCGATTCCTACTTGCCTTTAAATAGGCCAGTGCTGGATATTGTTTATTGATTGACTCTCAGCATCTATTCCCATCCTCTTCTATGTTTTTCTCTATATTGAAAGGACTGCAAGGCTAAAAACCGCATTGTCCAGACTTCCTTATTAGCAGGATTCTAGATGAATTCTCTTAACAAGCTACATCTGCTTAAGATTTGGGAGACAGAAAAGAGACAGCTATTCCCTTCCACGCAGAGGAATTTAGAAGATCTATCATACGTATGTTGAAGGATCTAAAGGAAAGCATGAATAGAATAAAGAGAAATGGAAGAATCAAATGGTTCTTACATTACAGACCAAAAAACCCACAATATTTGACATCTGCAAGACCTGTAAACTGAAAACTACAAAATATTGCTAGAGAAATGAAAGAAGACCTAAGGAAATAAAAGCTACGCCATGTTCACGGATTGGAAATGCGTATTTTTCACAAACGGCACTGGAAGAATCTAAATATACACATGGGAAGTAAACTGGATCTCAATCTCTACCTCATTCCATGTACGGAACATGAATCGGAGACTCAAATTTATAAGCCAAAACTATAAAACTCCTAGAAGAAAACATAAGAGGAAATCTTTCCAATCTTGGAGTAAGTGCACATTTCTTAGAGCACCAAAGATCTACTCATACAAAAATTTAAAAGAGAAAAAAGAAATTAGACTTCAACAAAATTAAAAACTCCTGTTCTTCAAAAGGATACTTGAATTCATTTTCTATTGCTACATAACACATTGCCACAAATTTATCTGCTTTGAATAACAGACACACATATTAGCTCTGTCTCCATGGACCACTTTAGCTGAACCTGTGGTTAGCGTCTCACAAGGAGGTAATCAAGCTGTTGATCAAGCTAGGGTCTCACCTTAAGGCTTGACTGAGGAGGACCTGTTTCTAGCCTTCCTCAGTTTGTTGGGCAGAATTCATCTCCTTGCAGCTGTAGGACTAAGGTCCCAATTTGCTTGCTGGCTGTAGGCTAAGGCCACTGTCAGCTCCTAGAGGCTGTCTGCAGTTCCTTGCTACATGGTCCTCTCCATAAGCCTTCTCACAATATGGCAGCTTAGTTCTTAAAGCTATCAAGGCAGAAAGTCTCTCATCAAGTCTGCTAAGATGGAGTCTTATATAATGTAACATAATCAAGGGAGTGACATTCCATCACCCTTGCCATACTCTTTTGGTTAGAAGTAAATCACAAGTTCCACACATATTTAAATGGAGGGAATTACACAAAGGTATGGACACCAGGAGGGAGGAAGTGTTGAAAGTCACCCTGGGTCTATCCTTCCTACCACTGCTAAGAAAATATCTCCAATACACATCTCTAACACAGGGCTTATCTCAGGGATATATAAGAACTCTTATCACTCAGTAAGACAACACAAAGCCAGTTTAAAACTGGGCCAAAAATTTGACAGAGACTTCACAAAGAAAGATTTTTCTAACAGCCCTTAAGTACAAGAAACATTAATAGTCAACACTAATAGTCATCAGGGAAATGCAAATTAAAGCCATGATAAGATACCACTACATACCCACTAAAATGGTTAAAATTAAAATGACTGAAAATACCAAGTACTGGAGAAGATGTGGAGCACTGGAAACTCTCAGGTAGTACTCGTGGGAGTGTGAAATGGAAACTGTCTGACAGTTTCTTACAGAGCTAAATATACATTTTCCTTAAGACCCAACAATTCTATGTATTTATCCAAGAGAAATGAAAACGTGTCCACACAAAAACTTGTACAAAAAATGCTCACAGAAGCTTTATTCATAATAGCCTCAAACTGAAAATCACTGAAAAGTCCATCAACAGATGAATGGATAAACAAATTATAGTATATCCAAACAATGAAATATTACTCAGCAATAAAAAGGAATAACTAATGATACATGCAGCAACATAGATGAATATCAAAATAACTATGTTGAATGAAAGAAGTCAGACAAAAGCAGAGTCTATCGTTTGGTTCCACTCATAAGAAATTCTAAGACAAGCACAATTAATCCATCACAATAGAAAACAGACCTGTGGTTGCCTAGGGATGAGGAGGGTTGACTGCAAAGGGACATGAGGGAACTTTCTGGGATGATGGAAATGTTCCCAAGGTAGGAGTCAATGAATGTTGTAGTCAGACTCACCAGGTCTCTTCCCATGGAAGTTAGGACAATGACTGAGAAAGAGTGGGACCTTAAGAACCAGAACAGGGACATCTGTATCAATTTGAATGAATCCAAACCCCCGACCTCCAAATTCCTTTCCCTCTCTTTTGCCAGCAGAAGGGCAAATCCTCTCTCTCTGAGGAGAGCCCCACGCCATGCTTGAAGAGCCCGTATCGACACTACTTTTAGTACCAGGTTCTGTCTTACTAGTGGGGTGAGGCTAAACCAAGAGACCTCCCGAACCGCCATGCAGTATTTCAAAGTATATAATTTTTTCTCACAGACACACAAAAATCCAGAGGGAATCTGCAGAGTTTGCTCTCCAAAGTCATCCAGGGACCCAAAGTGGTGGAGCAGCTCTGCTGTCCTCACTACAGAGCTTCCTCAACATAGTAACTTCCAAAGTGGCTCCAGCTGTTGCCATTTCCAGCCAGCAAAACGTAAGTGGTGAGACACCAGGGCAAGGGATTCCCTTTTCAACGGGTAAAGCAGAAATTTCCCGCCTCACTTCTCTTCACATGCCACCAGTGAGAATTAAACCTCATGGCCACACCCAGTGACAGCGATGCTGAGAAACGCAGTCTTGGCCACAGATGCCATCAGTGGACTTTACAGGATTCCACTTCCATTCCCCAGGAGGCATTCTATCAGTGACTATACATATTTGTTTCATAAAACTTTTGAGTTAAAGAATTAATATTTTGCTCAGAACAAATATATCTTTTCCAATACATCCTTCTTTAGATGGTTCATCAAAAATAATAGGTTAACGAGTTAACACATGTTAGAAACAGCAGCACTTTTATCCAAATATGGAACAAATCTCCTAAATTTCATAACTTTGTAATTCCTGGTTTCTTAGAAAAGCCTAGCCTGGCTTCCCACGGGTCTCCCCTCCATGTTCATTTCAATTGTTGCCATGTTGTTTCTCTAGATTACTGCAGCAAGAAAAACAAAAGCTCCCCAAGGGGCTTGGCACTTTTTACCTTTTACTAACAAATATCAAAAGACATTTATCATTCAATAGCTAGCAGTAGGTTTTGTGAAACTTTAGAGAATAACCGATTTGAATATTACATGTTTTTTATAAATTGCTGATAAAATGGTAGATTTTTATTCTCATACTCAGGATTCTTAGTTTTTAAAGTCACACTAATTCCGATTGTTTCATATTACCACAGCTAATATTTCAGGATACCATATACATTTAGGGCAAGAGTGATTAATGACAATAGCTCTGTGGTAATTTTGAAATTTGTTTAACTTGTCAGATCTAATCATTGTTTTAACTCATCAAGTAGCCGAAGCAAAGCTTGAACTAGCACATGTGTCCAGCACTGCCATGTTGTTGCAGCTTCTGCTTACATGATTGTTATCTCAGTTCCTGTTTTTTCCCCCCACAGGAATCCTTTCAAGCCAGCACCTTGTGAGAGTGAGTTTTCCATAAATCCATTTAACTACTACACATAATGGTAATACATCACAATGAGCTAAAAGCAAACAAAATAGTGGGAGCCCCAGGGTCAACCTTTCTTACTCCTGGCACTCCACGCCTCCCTCCTCCGAGACATTCCTCCCGGACCCAGAAGTAAGATTGGGTGTGCCAGTGCCAATCAATATGTTATTATCAATAAATCTGACTTCTTAGTACTTTTTTTATAACTTAAAAAAAAGAAAGTCACAGTTTCTTCTGGCATCCTAACATCTCATCCAATGCCTCCCTGGGGTGTGCATGATCACCACCCCCAACCCTTGCCCCCCATTTCAGTGACCACCGATCTCATCTATATCACAGAACTTAGATGTTATTTTGGCAACAGCTGAAAAACTCAAAACAGAGAGATGAATTCTAATCATTTATAAGTATTTGGAGCTGCAGTCTGGACATACTTATTGGTCAAGTGAAGGTGATGGATGCAGCCCTGAGTCTTTGAGGCAAGCCTCTTAATTCCCTCACACTTATATGCAAGATGAAGTAAGAGAAGCCAGGCCCACTGCTTCTAATTCTTGGGCCATTTTCTTCATCCCTGTCTTGTCTGCTCCATCATCAGAGCCCTGCAACATTGATAGCTAACTTGGGAGCTCCACCAGGAATCTACTTTCTATCTAATTTACTGCCTTAGCACTTAGCCTTATTCCACACCTGCCAAAGGAAATCTTAATGAGAATAGAAATGCCTTTAACTCAACTAAAGAATGAGGGAGGAGAAGAGGGGAAGGGAGAGGAGGTGGGACTCGAGTCAGAAATATGGAGTGTCCCTTTGAGTCTGGAACAAAAAAGAAGTACACAGAAATTGCACCTCTGCTCAGCAGATACTGAGTACATTAAAGTCATTATACTAAAAGATAAAGTTCAAAACTGGTTAAGGAAAAAGCGTCCTTAACAGGTTACGAAGGGAAGTCCAGCACACACCCATAAGCCCTCCAGTTCGGCCTCACAAATCACTGCTTGGGCTAGGTAAAGCAGGGGTCTCTGTGCCCTGCGAGCCTGAGAGCGCTACATAGAGTCAAAGTCCGTCTCTTGGATTCCAGAGAACGGCCTGTATGAGAGGGAAGCATAGGCTCACTTCCGAGTTACCTCCAGAAAATGAGGCTTATTTTAAGACTGTGGATACCTTGGAACTGGAAAACCATCAGCAAACAAGGGAGCTCCAGGTACAGACACCCTTGGTGTGCTCACAGGCTATGTGGATTCATCCAAGAGTTCTAGGCATGTCTCTGAGCTAGCACTCCACTCTCCTCTCTACCAGTGTGCTGTTGCATCTTCCTCCGTTTTGATCCCCTCCTAACATCAGCTTGCACTCAGCCCATCATGGCTACCCTAGCCACTACCTCATCAGTATGACCTTTTAAATAGAAGATCTAACTGATAACTGGAAAATTATCTTAAGTTTGTTCATGCATTCATTCAAACACTTACTGAGTGCCTAATTTAGGCAAAGCACTGTCTTGGAGGTAGAGATGTTCCTTTGAAAAGAAAATTAGACTTTTGCTCCATGGACCTTACATTCTAAGAAACTAAAAGGAGACAGAGAAAATAGAAAGTTTTCACAAAAACAAACAACCTGATTAAAAAATGGGCAAAGGATTAATAGCAATTACTCCAAAGACTATATACAAGTGGGCAATAAGCACATGAAAAGATGCTCAACATCACTAATCATTAGGGAAATGTAAATCAAAACTACAATGAGATACCACTTCATATTCATCAGGACGGCGACTATCAAAAAACCCCAGAAAACAAGTGTTGGCGAGGATGTAGAGAAATTGGAACCCCTGTGCACTGTTGGTAGGAATGTAAAATGTTACAACACCTTTAGAAAACAGCATGGTGGTTCCTCAAAAAGTTAAACATAAAATTACCATATGATCCAGCAATTTCACTTCTGGGTGTATATCCACAAGAACTGAAGGTTTCAAAGAGTCATTTCGACATTCATGTTGATAGCAGCATTATTCACAATAGCCAAAATGGTGGAAGCAACCCAAGTGTCCATCGAGAAATAAATTGATAAACCAATGTGGTATATCCATACAACGGAATATTATTCAGCCTTTAAAAGGAAGAAAATTCTGACACATGCTGCAACATGGATGAACCTTGAGGACATCATGCTAAGTGAAATAAGCCAGTCACGAAAAGACAAATACTGTGTGATTCCACTCACGTGAGGTACCTAGAGCCGTCAGATTCACAGACACAGAAAGCAGAATGGTGGTTGCCAGGGGTTTCACAAGGAGGAAGTGAGAAGTTGCTATTTAAGGGGTATAGAGTTTTAGTTTTGTAAGAGTTCTGGAGATAGAGGGTGGTGATGCTCACACAACAATGTGAACATATTTAATGCCATTGAACTGTACACTTAAAAATGGCTAAGATGGTAAATCTTATGTATATTTCACCACAATTTATATATACATATTATTATATTTATATGTATATAAATAATAATATAGATTATTTCCAGTGATGAAAAGGTCTACAGAGAAAATGAAGCCAGTGAAATTGAGAGTGCTGGGAGACGGGAACGCTTGGGTAGAGGGGGTTTCCGCACTACCCCAGAGCACGTGAGCATTAGAGTCAGGACGACCCAGAAGCGCTGGGCTTCTTGCTGGCAGTGACACAAACAAGGATAAGAGGCACACTGAGATAAATCCTGAAGAGCCCAAGCCAGAGAGAGGTATTTTGCTAATGGTGCCTTGGCGGCCGGCAGACTCTCTCCCTGACTTTAGAGTCTCAGAGGTAAAGAGCATCTTGGCCTCCACGTAGGATTCGTGGCTACGCCAATCTGCAAGTACAGAACTCTCTGTACTATATCTCCTCCCTTTAAAACTGTAACTAACCCTATCATCTGCTCCTAGCACTGAAATTTAAATATACTGCCTGGAAGGGTGGCTGTGGGTGCTGGCCAGTGACAAGCCCTTGTTAAAAGTCCTGACAAATGGAATCTCATTATTCAGCTCAAATCTTCATATCGAATCACTTCCCAGGTCACTGGTTACCCTCAAATCAGTTCCTGACCCTGGTCTCATTAGTGGCTTTAGGCCATGAAGGGGTGGGTACATGTCCATAACATGCTCAGAGAACCACGCTGTTCAATTCTCCACGAGCTGGTGGCATTGGGATGTTGGGGAATGAAGTGCAGATGTATCCTATTACTAAATAAGTTTAAACAACTCCTGACACTTGAATATTATCTTTATTTTCAAGTTTGTACTAGAAAGAAAATCCTACAAGTCTCCTTAGTAACCAATACTGGAGTTAACCATTGCCACTTAATGTAAATCATAACAGGAAGTTAAACCAGATGAAAACTATCTCATTTTAAAAGCACAACCATTTTAAATGTAAAATAAAGTATTAGCATGAAACAATTTTCTAAGTTTACTATTTTGATAAAGATATGACTTTACGACATTTATTCATAAATAAAACAGAAAACACAGACTAGTTTTATAATTTCTTTTTAGTAAAAGAAAAAAAACCACACCTGATTATCAGTCATAGTAGAAAAAGGGATTTTAATACACTTATATCAATATAACTTTTGAAAAGCTACTTACATCCAAAGAATCCTCCTTCAGCAGAATAAGGGCCATATTCTGTGACACCAACCGGCAGGAGTATCCTAAAGTGGAAGGAGGGACAACACAGGTGACTTTATCATCTTCCATGAACTCAGCATTTTTTAATTGTTATTCGAATTGAGCCCCCTTCTTACATCTCCCTTATTACTGTTTTAAGCCTATTGGTGCATACAGAGGAACTGGGCAGGAGTGAGGATAGGAAAAGTGAGTTTAAATTGATCTTGATTCTTGCAGACAGCTTGAATAGAACTGGTTGGGAAGATCTTCAAAACTAATGGCTAAAACAAATACTTGTCAATTTTCTGAGGATTTTTCTTCATCCGTGTTAGCCTGTGGGATAACATTAGGATAAGCCTTGGATTATCTAAAGTAACAGCAAACACTTTAGGAAGACAAATGGAATCTAATGGTGCTCCTAAGTCAGCATCAACATGCCTGTCATAATAGCAAGATCCCTCATTTGCTTTTTTAAAAAGTAGGTAATTCTCACAACATATTTCAAAGGAATATTATTATACATTGAGGGAGTCACTTTTCCTACCAGAAGTTCAAAGCAACCCTCATCTCAAGAATTAAACCTGAGTTTAAAAAAAAGCTTGTTTTGGAACAAAAGTATTCCAATACTAATTCTTATCAACAATCTCCATGGTATTTTTAAATAAAGTTATCTCTGTAGGTTATGCAAGATACTCTTTTCTACTTTCTCTCCCAGAAGGTGAACATATTTTCCACGACGCTCTTTCCCACCCAGGCTTTGCGATCCACCCCGAGGCAGCTGGAGACACTCGGCGACACCACAGACCCGGAGGAAAGCCTCCTCTGAGCCTCCCCTCCAAAGCCACACGCTCTGGGCCTTGCGAGCCGGCTCCGCAGACCCCAAGACAGGTGTGGCATCAGGCTCTAGTCTTTCCTTCAAATTGCCCCCCAACCTCTCAGGGCCCCTCAAGAGCTGGCATTAATCTGTGCTTTTCACCACCCCCCTCTCAATTTATCACATTGAGAAAAGGCAAGAAAAGCAGCCTTCCACCTCGAAAACTGGCCCTCACAACCAGTCTTTTTCTCAGCACCTTAAGATAATGGATCAATGATTACAGAAGCAGGAAAGAAACCACCAGCACGTAGAATTTCAGCCTTCAAACAAGCACACACGTGACGGTCTCAGGCAGGGGCCTTAACCAAAGCTGTTCCTAAAGCAAGGAGGAGCCTGGTTCTCCACCGCACACCAGCTAAAATGGCCTCTCCCAGAAATGCCATGCTTCACGAGAAAAAGGGGGACAGGCATTTAACTAATAGTTAAGTCGCAGAACTGCTGCGTTTATGTGCTCAATTCTACGCAGGGGGTCCCCTTTTCATCCTGAAGAAACCCTGCTAAAAGGCACAAAATAGAATTCAAGACAGACAAAAATTAAGAACAAGAAAAACCCTGGTGGAGCCGGCCCTGCGGCGCAGCGGTTAAGTTTGCACGTTCCGCTTTGGCGGCTCAGGGTTTGCCAGTTCAGATCCTGGGTGCGGACATGGTGCTGCTTGGCAAGCCATGCATATAAAGTGGAGGAAGATGGGCATGGATGTTAGCTCAGAGCCAGTCTTCCTCAGCAAAAAGAGGAGGATCGGCAGCAGTTAGCTCAGGGCTAATCTTCCTCAAAAAAAAAAGAAAAGAAAAACCTTCGTTTTTGGGGGGGGAAGAGGGGACAGTAAGCATTATTATTTATTTTGGAATACACAAAGTATCTCCTTCTCTGACTGTCATTTGAGAGGAATATTTTGTAAATCACTTCAGAACACATTTTAAAGCACAAAATTATGGCTTTTAATCCAAATGTTATTTTTTTAAAGCAATACCACCAAGATACAGTCCAGGCTGTAAACAATGTTATCTCAGTGGAATGAAATTATTTTGCTTGCAAAACAACCACGTATTATTTTAAAAACTAAAACAAACTGAATAATTTAAAATCACAATACTACATGGGCAGTACCTGTTAAACTTCTAAGACAGAAAAAAAGGGAGGAAACATGAAACAAATTTCCATACATTTTCAAACCTGTTCAAGTCTGTATTTTAACAATAGTGATGAGTAAAAATGAGATTTTCCCAGAATGCCATTAAAAGTTCTGCATGGTAGGATTGAAATAATTGAACTTTTTGTTTCCCATTAAAATTTCACAAATGTATTCTCCTTAGATTAGGCCCAGGAGGGAGGTCTATATTTTCTTTTCATCTAAAAAGAGGATATTGAAACTCGAAACATCCCCTCTACGTCAGGCTCACTCTCTCTCTTTATCCCCAGAGACTTTAAGCAACTTCACGCAATACAGACTGCTACAAATTTAGTGTAACTGATGCAAAAGGATTTGCTGGTAGTTTTTGATTTGCACAACAGCTGCAGAAGCGAGCTGTAATTTTTAAGCCCTAGCTTGCTGCTTTATTTTCTATTTTTCAATTTAAGCAAAATGCCACTCGACATCTGAAGCTTCACAAAGATATTATGGAAAAATTCTAAGTATTTTTCTAGTCATTGCAGGAAGAGGGCAAGAAATAAAACCACTGACACTTTTAAGAAGCTAAATATACAAAACTAAAGGTTTCTGAGAAGAAACAGGTTCTTGTTTTTGTTTTAATTTTGAAAATGAAGCGAGATTTTTTGCTTAGAGAATTATCACACAGAACACTTGCTCTAGACAGACCATGGAAGTTTAACACAGTTAATTGTGACTTAGCTAATGTGGCAAATTAAATTATGTCAATCCAAGTTTGGTGTGCTTGATTTCTAATGTTTTTGGATAAAATGAGATCAGCTCTTGGAGAAGAGCCAGGTATGAAATGTCAATCCACACTTGTAAATTGAGGTCTAGTTCTTTAATCTCACAATCTAACAAGACGACTATAAAATGACTAAGAAGAAAACCTCTGGGATTTCACTTTTTACTACGGCTGAAACTAACAGCACACTACAGAAGTGTTTAGTCTTTCTACTACCTGACTATAATCAACATTCAAAGAAATCAAAATATTACAATCTATGGTACTTAGAGTGGGACTTGATTTTAAGACAATAAAATAACAATTTACACTAGAAAATGTTACCAAACCAAATCTCTCAGCTCTCACAGCCAGTGTCTCTTTTTTGAGGTCAGCTAATCCCGTCAAAGATATCCAAGTCCACATGTCTCTGGAGATATTTTTGGAAGGGCTGGGAATGATTTATCCTTCCTAACCAGACCTCCTAGGACAGGATTAATCAAGCTACCCGTCACTGGTTTCAAACCCTCAATAAGTGTGTTGTTGGTTCTAAATATTTTCAGGGAAACTGGTCAATCAATATTTCAGTGTGAGTGTATGAAACACACGCCAGACAACAGGAATGGAGGATGAAAGATGGTATTCTTAGTCTGTTCCATGTGGGTTCTGAGAGGCCGCAGAGAGTCCCTCATCACCCAGGGAAGCAGGAAGCTGAGGACTCACCTGCAGAGCCACACACCTGGGCACCTTTCCCTCCAGATCCTTCCGATGCTTCTCAGAAGGGCTCCGCCACACCTAAGAACACACGGCCGCAGCCTGCCTCATGACCTTCCCCCAATATTGGGGGTCCTGACCCGTTCCATGCTCAGTCTTTTTCTCTTCTTTTTTTTTACACAAATCCTTGAAGGCTCCAGGTTTATCACCTATCTCATCGTGAAGCCTTCTCGGCCTTCTCCGACTCAGACATCTTTCCCTCTGGGCAGCGAGCATCAAGCGTCACAGTCGCAAGCTCAGGTTGTCAGCACAACTACACCTGTGCAACCCAGGCCAAGTTACCTGATATTTCTGTTCTGTATTTAAAAAGGGGATAATACCAGGCTCAAAGGGAATTAAATACAAAACTATGTGAAGGACTTAGCACGGTATTTGGCACATTATAGCTAACAGTTACTGAGTACTATTAACTATTATTAAGGCTTAATATCTATACAGCCCAACTAGTACTTTCTCATCTATTTCGCTTTCTAATGTGACTCCGAATTAGCTCACGCCCTTAAAATTAGGGAATGTAAATTCCCCAAGCCTATAGTGGAGCATCTGGCAACAATGCTAGCTACAAGTAAGCAAGAAATAACACATCTGGGGCTGTCCTGGTGGCACAGCAGTTAAGTTCATGCACTCCACTTCAGTGGCCTGGGGTTCGCAGGTTCGGATCCCTGGTGCAGACCTACGCACTGCTTGTCAAGCCATGCTTGGGAGACGTCCCACATATAAAGTAGAAGAAGATGGGCACAGATATTAGCTCAGGGCCAGTCTTCCTCAGCAAAAAGAGGAGGATTGGTGGCGGATGTTAGCTCAGGGCTAATCTTCCTCAAAAAAAAAAGAAAGAAAGAAATAACATGTCTGACTCTCCTGTGAAAATCAATAAAACAATATTGAGATTGTGAACTCCACCAAACAATGTCCCAGCTTCACCTGAGAATAGGGACTTGTCTTCCTTTTAATGGGCAAGGCAATCTACAGGCACTAATAGGATGGGCGAGCACAATATTTACTCACTTTAAAAAATTAAACTTCTAAGACTGTAAGAAATGGTTTAAAAGTATTAAATGATGGATAACAAAGTGTGGGGGGAGGGGTGGCAGAATTCCAGCTCAGAAATGGTTTACAATAAAAGCTATTTCCAACTTAATGACTTTAAAATGGAATACACAATAAGATTTTGTTTTCACTCATCCTACAACCATTAGGAAAAATTTATAGACTCTGAAAACTTCACATCTATTGTCTAACTATTTAATAGATGTTTTATCCAGTGGTAATAAGGAAATGACGACTACATGATTCACAGAGGCTACAGCTGAAATTTCACTTTAGACTAGCTGAGGCCAAATTTTTAAGCTAAAAAAGAAAATTGTCAACTCCTTAAAACACAGCTAGTTAACATAAATTCAAGCACAGTGCAGCAGGACTCTGGCATCATGCCAGTTCCAAACTACCTAAAACCCACAGGCAAGATGACTATATCTACATAATACTCATAGGCTCATAAGAGAGACAAATAGCCTGCAACTTAATTTGACTAGGTATACTTATTTTCAAGGTATGAACTAAAAGTAACACTTTAAAAATAAATTCTCAAACTATGATAGATAGATAGACAGATAGATAGATAGATAGGTCCAATGCTAAAGAGGGCCAACAACCCCATACACCAAACATACCAAATGTTGCCTCTGAAGGTGATCTCTTACTACACGTAACACTAAGAAAATGTTGCCAGTTAAAATTCTAAGAGTCAACAATCATAAGATATCTCAATTTCAGAAACGTTAAAATATAAACATAATGTACATCCTAGAATGGATGAACCATTCTCCCAGCTTCTAACTCAATTTCAGACAATGGTTCTTGTGAAAGCCATGTGAATCTGTTTAGAATGAGCCCTGAGACCTAGTCATCAAGCCTGGTCATTAAGCAGAGCATAGCCTCTATAAACTCTGAATGTTCCCCCTGAGCTATAAGACTGTCCATGTGTAAAGACCAAAGACAGCATTCAGAAAGCTCTCCTAGCATGGTGCCTGGTACTCGGCAGACACTCGGTTAATTTGCTCTCTTTTCCTTACTTCATCTAGAAGTAGAACTGAGAGATGCTTGATCTTCTTCCCAAATATCTTTTGGGCACCCTAAAAATGCACCTAGAATGCACTAAAATGCACAGCATATCCAGTAAGAGTTATGGGAGACAGATCGATGATGGTTCATATTACCGAGAGTATGAAGAACACATGACAAGAACACAGGCTTATAAGTCCACACCGTATCTGGAGCATGACCTCGTGCTGCTTACAGCTGTCGCCTGCGGTCTGACACAGACAAGTCTATTAAAATGTCTGTATGTCTACACTTTGCTGAGCCTTTTGCATCATTTGTAGGCTCAAGAGATATCCTAAACCAGAAAATGACATTTAATCCCTCAGCACCACCCAGGGTAACAAACTTGAGTTCTGAATGCAAAGTGAAAAAATAATTCAGACATAGCTCTTTCAAAGAGCATCAGTTTCCCAGCTGTTGGAAGCATATTTAGTAATACCAAGGGTATGTTTGAATTCTACTGATAAACTAGTGAAAATGTAAGTAGAGAAAAACTCCAGGGTAAATACAAGACTTTGGCCAAGTCATCAGCTTATAAGTAGGAGGCATCACCTTCTAGTGGTCCTGAGGAGTATTCACTAAAAAAGATCAATTTTAAAATATCTAATGGATGTGAGTCCTTCTGGAACCAAAACTACAAATGTTCCTATACCTTCTTTGAAAAAAACACAAAATAATATAACTGTTATTTAAAAAAACTGGAAAGGTATCCATTATTGCATAAGGCTCAGAGAAGTCTCACTGATGCAAGTCAAACTTTCCTTCAGGAATAACCCATTTGTGTTCTCTGGGTTGATTTTCAGCCCTTTGCCTTCACTTGTGTTTATTCCAAACTTAGCTAGACCCGGATAAACTCACATATAACAAAACAATCAAGCAGGAAAAGGGGTGTGTGTGCTCCCCGAGGGCTGGGTGATTGGCTGAGAGGCGGTGAGAGCCGGCCAACCAGCACACTAGCAGCACACTCAAGGTCGCTTCTCACAGCAAACACAAGAAAGGACTTTAGGAAGTGAAGCCTCGGGCTAGGGGCACCAAAAAGGCCATTAGTCCAGCAGGAACACTCAAGATCTGGAAAGCTAAGAAAGCTTAGCACTACAGTTCAATCTTAACTTGAAGGGTTACCCATCTCTTTCATTATCACTCATTATCACACATTAAATGTGTGATAATGAGCAGAAGGTATACCCTTAAATTTTAAGTAAGCATTTCAGGACAGCGGTCCACTTTATGTGCCCTATATGAACAACAGGAGCCTCATATCCATAGCAAATGTTTTGCTGTTGCTGCTGTTAGCACAGTCAAGTCAATGCAGGCTCCTAGCAGCCCTGTGTAGAGCAGAGTGGGAGCTGCCTGGTCTTTTTGCTCCATCCTTTCACCTTCCAGCACTATATCACACAATAGGGTTTTCATGGCCAATTTT
This sequence comes from Equus quagga, assembly GCF_021613505.1. NCBI lineage: Eukaryota > Metazoa > Chordata > Mammalia > Perissodactyla > Equidae > Equus > Equus quagga. The sequence goes on from NC_060272.1 coordinate 76,597,601, forward strand.
TTAGAAGTGGGTGACCAGGTCCTTCCTCCTCGTCCGTCTTAGTGAGGAACTTCTGCTGAAACCTGTCCACCACGGGCGACCCTGCTGGTGTTGGAAATACTGGTGGCATAGCTTTCAGCATCACAGCAACACACAGCTGGCACAGTATGACAACTGACAGACGGGTGGTATGGTTCCCTAACTGGGAAACAAACCCGGGCCAAGGGGGCGAGAGTGACAGATCTTAACCACTAGACCACTAGCACTGGCTAGCAGGTGTTTTAGGCAAATTTGTATGGGAAATAATACCTGAAGGGCCGAGTATATACATATACAGAGATACATTACACTAAAAGCAAATGTTCATTCATAAAAATATTGCCGACATCACCAAGAACTGTAAACTATGGGTTTTTATTTTCTAGTAGTAGCAATGAGTCTGCACAGAAACATCATCACACTTTTCTCCAAAAACATGCATTTGAGAAACAACTAGCATGAATGGATGGGCAAAATCTGTAACTGATGCCTCAGAGACTGCTTATGAATCACATGGCACTCTCCTGAGACATTATTTTCAGTTGTTCAGGAACCCAAATTCCATTTGATTACCTACAGCCTTGACAAGAAATGACTAAATAGCTTTTGTCTATTAAAAAAACTCGAAATTCACCCCAGATGGTAGGTATTGCCTACAGCTGAGCTGGTCTGAGAGCCAGGGCTGATGCCAAAGAGGAAGCTTAAGGAAAGGGGCACCACTGAATTCAGCTGGTAACACTCCAAGGACCCTACTCGGAACAGGACAACAATCACTTACATTCAGATGTTCTGGCATGTTTCTTTCTGAAGTAAGCTGTGACACAGTCTTTTTCCATAAATACATTATAAGTCTTGCAGTCCTTACATATTCATTTTATAACATATGCACCAGAGCTTGTCACATCATAAAGGTGACAGAGTATGAGATAATTTTAAAATAATTCAAATAATAAAAATTGCATTTCCTTTCCATTGTAGTTTCAACTCCTTTTCAAACTTAAAATGTGCCTCTTTAATACTAATGAAGTTATTTAATTCCCTTTAAATATTTAAATTCCCTTTCTTCAATTTTCTTCTCTGTGATGCTTTGCAAGCAAAGAGGTTGCCAACCCAGATGGGGAAGGAAAAGATACAAGACTCTTAGAGAAACCTATCAACTAACAAAATCATTAAAATGGCTATATTATATAAAATAATAGTGCATAAACTTAGTGCAAACATCCTCTTAGTCTCTTAGACTAAAATTTTGTGAGGAAAGCAATAAGAAAATCAAAGGTGTCAACTCTTGAATTCTATATCCTATGTAAGTGTGTTTAATACTTTTCAGGAAGATGTCATAGTTTTAATGTCTGTAACAGGAAGATCATGCTCATGAGAGCATCTTCATCTTCATCTGATTCCAGTAAACGTTTCCTGGCCTTACAAATGAAGAGGTCTACAAAACGTCATCTGACAATGCATCTGAGGAAGCCTGAAGCACTTCTAGAAAACACTTTAAAAATGTAATACAAAACCAGCATCAGGAAATTATTTTCAAAATGAATTACCTATATTGATTGCAGTTTCTTGTTTGTCTCCTGTCAACACCCAGATTTTAATTTCTGCCTTCAACAGAGTTGCTATGGTTTCTGGAACACCTGCCTGAAGGCGATCTTCTATGGCTGTGGCTCCCAGTAACAGCAAATTCTGGATTGAAAAATAGCTTCAATTAAAGACCAGCAGATACTTAAGAGCAGCATTAATGACAAACTCTGACAAAAGAAAGGCAGTCAAAATGTTCTGAGACAATGATCTTATTTCCTCTACATTAAACCTTTGTTTGCAGATGATTAATGATCTCTAGATGTGTGACATTTCAAAACTATTCACAATGTTAGAACCACTCCATATGCATAGGCACTCATCACTTACTCATCACGTATTTCTTGGTACATGAGCACGTCAGAATAGAAATCATCTGGCAGTAAGCATATGGGAAAATTATCCTGAGAATATTAACAGTAGGTGACCCCCCCTCCACTAATGAGCAAAGTATTATGTTATAGTTAACACATGAGAAAAACTGATTCAATGATGAGAAACTGACCTCATCTGAAATTGATTCACTTGATGAGAAAAGCCAATTACCTCTTGAGCATCCAACCACGTGCCTAGAACCGCATGGGCATGTCACCTATTTAATTGCTCATTTCTGATTTAAAGAGTAATTTTGGGGGGCCAGCCCAGTGGCGCAGCAGTTAAGTGCACACGTTCCGCTTTGGTGGAGCAGAGTTCGCCAGTTCAGATCCTGGGTGCGGACATGGCACTGCTTGGCACGCCATGCTGTGGTAGGCGTCCCACATATAAAGTAAAGGAAGATGGGCACGGATGCTAGCTCAGGGCCAGTCTTCCTCAGCAAAAAGAGAAGGATTGGCAGCAGACATTAGCTCAAGGCTAATCTTCCTCAAAAAAAAATGTAATTTTGGATATTTCCAGTAAAGCAGGGCCAAATGAACACTTGAATTCAATTCTACCCCTACCCAAATTCCATGAAAATGATGAAGAAGTGAATATAAAACTCAAACACTGAGTATAAAATAGCAAAGGGGAATTAAACAAAAGACATACAAAATAAGAAATGAAAAAAGAAAACAAGTGATGACTTCAGAGTTTTAGAAACTGGAAAATGGATGGACCAGTGGTTGCTTATATGAAACAGAAGAAGTTGAAATCCAGCTCCCAGATTTGAGGGAACCCAATACACAGAAAGCTGGCTAATGCCTTGGGATAAACTGAAAAGAACAACAGCGAAAATCAAAGTAGCCAACATGGATCAGCAATGGCAAAGCTTAAACACTATCAGAATGAGTAAGTGTGAAAATTATTAGTATGTACAATGTCCAACCAGCCCATGCGCTCAATGCTCAGGGAACTCAATAGGGTGAACTAATCTCATTAAGCCTAATCTCAGGCAAACCCAGAAAGTCATTGATGCTGTTTTTGACCTGATACTTCCTAAGATATCATTAATGCTTAGCTGAGAATAGCTAGATCTTTCAGATAGCCCATAAAAACTGTTTCTTAAAGCAAAGAAAGAAATGATTAAAAGCTAATGGTTAATTAAGATACAAGAAAAGAGAACATCACTATATAGCAAAAGGATTCCTGTTCAAAGACTTCATCTGATAGGTGATTAAGCCCCTCACTGGGCACATAACGACTACATCATGTGCAATTACCTTCTCGATGATCTCATAACACTCTTCCAGTCGTTGAGCTCTGTCTTTCAATATGGTGCTGGCCTCTTGATAGACTTTGAGCCACTCTTCATAATCATTCTCAGAGAGGTCAGCATAAGCCACACAGAGAGTCCGCAAGCCTACAAAACAGCCACAGTGTATCCCAGTGATGCCACTAGCGACAGGGGCAAGCAGGATATCCTGCCTCCTAGGTGACTTCACGTGGCTCCATTTCATATGAGCATGCTCAAAAAAATTAAAGAAGCCATCTGCTTTTTAGTTCACTCGAATTCAAGTTTCACACATCTAAAAAGGGAATTTAAAAACAACTCTACTGCATTTTAATATAAACTACCTCTTCTGTAAATGTGAGAGCACAAGAGGAACCGTGAGAGTGAATTTCCCACAGCAGGGAAGTGCAGGAGCTCCGCACGATCCATATGCGCATGCTCAGGAGGCAGGCATCAACAAGTAGAGGAGGCAGGAAGCACATTTCAAGATAACAACAAAAGCCCAGTATGTTATCACATGAAATATCCAGGCCTTCAAGGAGTCACAACTTTAAGTGTGTGTATGTGTGTACATGCACACACATACAATCATGCGGCCACAGGAACACACGAAGGCAAGAAAACAGCAGTCAGCACTTGAGCAAGGGTCCAGCTTCCATCACATTCACTTGCAGGAAAATCTGACGTTTCAGAGAACTCCTTTCCTGTTCTCTATGGGTTCAATAAATTATCATTTCCTTAAGTCACAGATAAGCCAGTGTCATAAGGATAACAAGAGAGGAACAGGGAAATAACAACATGAGTTTTCTGAGAAAGGGAATCATAACTACAAGAAGATTCCGCATATTATGAGCTGGCCTGCCTTTACCCTCAGGTCTTCCGATTTAGAGTTCAGAGTCATAAATAGGTAACTGACTATGGACTTTGCTGTGCATCTCATTACTGCCATAGGCACAGAACGTGGAGAGTGGGGACAGGGGTTGGCTCTAGAAGAATATAGTCCTATGAAGCAAGCCAAGTACTGCACCAAAATGACATGCCTGTTCAGAGCATGACCACTTACCCCAACCATCAGCCATAAACACGTGAAAGTACAACTTCAACAGTTAAAAATAACATTTCCAAATTTCATTTACCTTCCGTGGCAAAATATTCCAGATGGCATAATGTTTCCTCCATGTATTTTGAATCTTTTGAAAGTCTCTCAAAAATTACATTATCCTATAAAATAGGGAAACATTGTGACTGGCAAACCCTTAAGTAAACCCACCAGTCAGCATTCTAAACATAGCTTTGTTCTAATGGTGTTGATCTAATGCGCATGAGAATACTTGAGTGGGCAAGCAGAAATGTAACTCTTGGCTGGATTCAGTCATGAGCTTTGGAAGATAAATTGGGTACGGATGCGTCCAAACAGAAACTTGTTGGGGAGGACCAGAGGTGTCAGGAGAATAACCAGGGATACAACGGTGAGTACATTTACCCAAATTTGCAAAATTCATACCAAAGTTTGCCATGCCTTTTTGTCCAAGTGGAAAGAGTAAGATGCACACCCCAAGTTGCTTCAGCACACTCTTGCCTCCTGACACTGCGGGAGCTCCAAACCAGGGGCACAACAACCCACTTGGCACTGAACCCAGTTTGGCTATGAAACACAGGGGTCATCACCCTGTGACTATTTCCGTGCCTGACAAGGAGGGCTGGGGGACTGGAAGCCACAGATCATCCAAATATGTTACAAACTGCACAGTTTTAGGACACTAAAATTTTTTTAAAGAAATCTGGTTTGGGGGTGAGCAGATTTGAAGAGAATTAAATCCTATAAAAATAAAATGCACCATTGCAGCATTTCATATTTACACTATTCTATAGTTACATATTGACAAATAAATGAAAAGTTAAAAAAGAATATCATGTGAGAACAGCATCCAGGTTACCTTGATTTAAGTAGTTATTATAAACATATAATTCTCTAATGGGTCCAGCTATAATGCCTTCAGAATTCACACGCATTACTCATTTTTTAAAAGCTCCAGTCACAGTGTACTCAAACCAGACCACGTGTCTGCCCACAATTGGTAAAGATTAGCAAGATTTTCAACAAATCATTGATCCTAGTGTAGCTTCACAGTCTTGACATAGCCCCATAAAATGAGCTTGCTAATTCTTTCCCTCAACACATAAGACCACAATTTAACAGGCTATAGTTTCGCAAGTAAGGATCATAAGCAATAGCATCTTTCCTTAGAGATGATACATTTAGATTTGATTACTAGGAGGCAGGAGGACAAAAGCCTGACCTAGGAAACTGACCAAAGCGGGCAGTAACAATGCGGCCACAGTAGACACGACCCTCGTGCCTCCCACATAGCCCTCTGTGATGAAAAAAAAATAAACCCCAAAATTGAGAAGAATAGCTGCTAGAGAACCAGTACATATTAGAGTCCTTAAAAGAAGATTATCACAGGTCAATATAAAGCACTTTATCTTCCCAAAGTCACAACACAATGGTGGTAAAGTTGGAATCAGAATTCACACACTCGGGATTTTGCATGACACATCAAGTTGCCATTTCTGACACCAACCACAGACTAAAAGCAAGCTTTTCACTGAGCATCCTTGCCATGCTGGCTTGACCCCGCCATGATCTTCAATGGGCTTTTACCACCAAATCAACTTTATGGCCAACCTGAAAGACTCTTTAACCTTGGGCAGGCTATCAGGGAATGATGAGGACAACAGTGAGGAAAACAGCACATCAACCAAGCTTTGCCCAGAACTCTTGCTGTGCAAGACACTCAGCCAGTACTTACGGCCCCTTTACAGTAGAGTCGAAGTTGTCCGGAAGGAGTTCGAACAATCACAGACATTCTTTTTCTGTCACTGTAAGAGTAAAGAAAAGAAAAAAGGAGCTGTCACTGGTCTGCTCTATAGGACCCATTAAACACCAAATAAATTAAAAGGTGGTCTGGTGGTCCCAAAAACAAGCAAGCTCCATTTTTCCCGACCTTCTTCCTCAAAGTCTGACTTTAATTGTCTATCTCCGACTCTTTTTATTTATACATAACAAACATAAGTCTATTCCTTCCTCTGCCATGGAAATTGACTAGTATGGCTATTTCTGGGAGGAGAGACAGAAATGGAGGATTGGAGCATCTGCTGTGTGCATCTAAGTTACTTCTGACGACACTCCGTAAAAGCATCTTTCTTTATTTTACAGCTCAAAAATATTGTAACCTGCCCAGTAAATAGCAAAGTGGGAGATTCAATATAAATCCACTTAACTCAAAGGCTCTTCATTGTGTCTTCTTTTAATAGGAGTAGAAAGAAACTACAAATTTGTAAAACATTCCTACCTTAGCACGTAGGTACACTTTGTCTCTCCTCTCCCTACTCCAACATGTAAGCTTCCTTATTCACCTCTCATCATGACCCACCCTCACTCACTAAGCCTTCAATGGCTCCCATTGTCTACAGATTCCTCCTCTTGCTGATCTCCACCCACCTCTGCAGGCTCACCTCACCTCCTATTAACACTCTCGGGCACCACCAGACTTCAAGAACACCAGAAGACTCACCATTCTCCTCTACACCTCCTGTTCCACTCCTTTGCAGACAACATCTCATCCTGCTGGAACACATCCCAACCACATGGGCCCCAGACCGCCCATCTCTTTGGCCTTTCAGCGAAGTGATTTCCAATGCACTATGAAGCTCCTAAAAGTAGGCAACATTCTCTCTCCATTATCCAAACCCACAGCACTCTATCTGACCTGGATTTGGATTCTCTCTCAACTACCTATAGCCAGGTGCCCTCAGCAAAATTATTGACCCAGCATTTCAGTTTCTGAATGTGTAAAGCAGGGTTGCCACTAATTACATCAAAGAAGTGTTGTCAGGATTAAGTGGCATCTGGAAAAAGATGAGTCAAGTAAAAAGAAATAGAACCACAGCCATAACCACAAATGATCTTTTTTGTGCCCTCTTATTCTCCCCTAACTTTTTAAATACATCCTCATGTCTCCATCCATAGTCACCTATTTATCTATCTCCCTTTTCTCCTCCTCACCCCTCCAATAACTGCTGGTCCCAGTGACTGCAGCCACACAACAGCACATAGTGTCTAGGACATCAACAAGATATGGGGCACAAAAGGTCTGGAGAGATGTACAGTGCGTCCCTCACCTCCACACACAGGAGTCTGTCCCCTGCTCCACACGTGAACTGCTACTGCTATCAACCGCCTCTCTCTCCCACTGAGTACCAACCCCAGGGGCTCCTGACCCACCAAAGGCCAAGTCTGCAGTCCTAAAAGTAAAGACTAGGGCTGGGAAGTATTTCCTACAAGAGGGTGAAAAATTGATCTTTTTCAAATAGCTTACAGCTTACTCAGACACAGAAAATAATTTGTGAATAATTTAACAAATGTTATTTACAAACGCATCTAATTTTAATAATAGGAAAAGATACTTCGAGACAGCAACAGAACCTTGCTCTAGGATTGACAGTTCAATGACAAGAAGGGAAGAAACAAAATATTAAGATATGTTGGGGATTGTTATGACAAACTACAAATGATCCAGGGAAACAAACAATCCAACAAATATTCTCAAGTCTTATATTAAATAAACTCCACTGGGGAAGAATGAGTCCGGTTATGTAGAAGAAAACTGCTCTACTCGGACAAAGCCTCCAGTGAGATGAATTGATCTCATCTGCCTGCATTTGTCAGCTTCCCAGATCCTGCATTGGAGTGCTCAGATGGAGCACGAGCCACGACCTTGTGGGACCTGGGAAAAGCCAACAGAAATAACGCCCTCACATACTCCAAACCAGACAGACGTGTCTGCAGCTACTGATGCCAGAACACCAGGTTCTGGAAATGTAAAGAAAAAGGAGGATATGGAAACATAATGTTTTATTTGAAAAAACAAAGAAAAATGACCCACTTTGCTTTCTTTAATGAAACTTACAAATTCCAAGGAGAAAAGATTTGTAAAGATATACTTACTATATTTAATATTTAAGTACCACATTTAATCTTACCATACAATCATGCAAACACTCTGATGAAGTTGTTAAATATATATATATATTTTATTTCAAGTACAGGAAAGAGAAACATACCTAGAAAATTCCAGGACATTAAGGATTCCAAACGTCTGTTCCTGTCCCATCTAAAGGAAGAAAAACAGGCTCTTAATTGAGGTGCAAATTATTAAAATCTCAAAACAACTGTCTCCCCAATCATGACCATCTCCCTCCCTCTCTATCTTCTATCCCTCTACAAATGCCTTTTCAAGAGTGCTAGTTTCTCACAGGTCACTCTGGTGGAGTCAAAGTGCCCCCTTCTGGTAGAAGCTTCTCATTTTTCTCTAGTTGGTATGGCTGTCATAAGAACCAGCTTGGCATATCCACTTCCAAGACATGAAGATAAAGGACACAAGCTATACAGGTCCATCTGAAACCTTAGGGCCACTTATGCTTCCGAATTCAGAATTTTACACTTTTTATAAAAGTATATGCAAACATCATATACCATAACATCCCCAGGGGGGCTCAGGGCAACACCCTGTAATACAACACATCAATTTTCTGCAGCAAAATGTATGATTATTCACACTAAATGAGATTCATAGAGAACATAAATAGCCTCATGTCACTTCTGGTTAGGTTTTGCTGCCAAATGTCTATGCTCCAAATTTAGGGAAAAAACTTGGAATTCAAAGCTTTTTGGATCTGGGATTTAGAAATAAGAGATTATGAATTTGCATCAGATTTTAGAGCAATTATCAAAGCAATTTTCTTCAGGTTCTTCAAAGTTGTAAAATGAATATTCTCAACTTTTTTCCAGAAGATTCCAGATTATGTGTGTACCATTTCAAACTTTTAAGTCTAATCTGCTATTTCCCCAGTACAACACAGCCATAAGACTGTGGGCTTTGGGGTTCAACAGATATGAGTTCAAATCCAATTTCTGCCATTAAGCGTGTGACTTTTTAATGAATGGTGATAGCGCCTGTCTCCAAGGTTTGCACAAAGCAATCAATGAAGTAACATGCAGAGTACCAAGCGCACGACTGACACAGCGTAGCACTGTCCCATCCACAGCTCCCAGCCCTTCTCTTCTCATCCCAAAACACAACCAAGGATCCACTTAATCTAGCCTTCACAGCCTTTATTGCCCTCTGTCTGCAACCTCCAGTCAGTTCCCTTTCTCCTCAGCCTGTCCCAGCTCCGTCAGACCCCTGTCCGGAGCCATGCCCACTGCTACCCACCCCTCTCTGCACTGCTGTTACATCGACCGCGCCCACCTGCTGCCCACGGACTCAGCTGTCAAGACCACCAGTAAGGCCACTTCATCTAAATAGCTGGTATCCAACTCGAGAACTTGGGTTTGATGATACCTCAGTATTAATGGCTGAATAAGATTCTTAAAGTTATTTATGAATCTTAACTAATCAGGTAGTCTCTTTTACTCCCAGAAATATGGCCCTAATACTGTAATAAAATGATGAAGGGGTGCCATTCCACTTTTCGTCATCATCTAACACCATGACAACAACGTCAAGAGGCACCAGCTGCCCACATTGTGAGCCAAGCAGAAGCGGCCGTCCCCTCCTCCCCCACTCAAGCCGGCGGGTCCCGGCCCCTCCCCGTCCCCACGGCCGCCACGCAGAGAAGGACAGCAGCACCCACACAACTGAAAACCCACAGTAAGGCTGCGTCTCAGACTGACGGGGAGGAAGACTTCCTTTGTGAAAAGCCTCCATAAAGGAAATTCTCTATTCAGTCAGTACTTTGTTCCAACTTTTAATGACTGTACACTTCCCTAACTAAATTCCCTCTGTGGACTGAAATAAAGGACAAATAAATAGGGTCTGACCTCTGTACTCCATAAGAAAAGAAACTGAAAATGCCAAGACATCGGTACTTTGTCTAAGCTTACGATATTTCATAGGTTTTGCATATAAATAAAAGAAAAAACGTACTACTGCCAAGTCAGGATCAACACCAAGCTATTACACCAGTTAAAGTGAACTTCAGACGTATTGAAGACATCTAGAGATTTAAGGATGCACAAAGCCAAAAACTCTGATAACCCACGAGTCCTCCCCGAGCTGCGGAGTGGAGAGCGGAGGCGAGAGCGGGCAGTGACTCCCCCAGGCCCCCAGCGACCCAGACAGGAGCCAAGTGCAGCCCCTCTAACTGGCCAGTCCTAACCACCAATATCCCTACTGCCCAGCTCAAGTGTCCAATTCGATCTTATTCTTGATTTAAACTTTTTTCTTTCCCCAAGTTTCTCCCTCAGGCTCCTTGAGAGGGAAACAGAAAAAGAATCGTAAAATAAACAAACCCTTTGACTTTAGGGAAAAGGAAAACTAATACAGATAAAAAAAGATCTTAAGTGCCAACTCCTTTCTCTCCCATCAAGGAGACTGAAGCCAGCAGACTGAGGGCCTACTGGGCAAGAACTGCCAGGCGCTGAGGATACAAAGAGAGACAGACTCTGCCTCCAGGACAAGCGTGCCATGAACTGTTGCAGAACAAAGACTGGCTTGCTAAGGTCTTTTCTGCAAAGATCACATCAGTATGAAAGACTTGTGAGGAAGCACCTTTAAGAGAGAACAGTTACTGCGTTGCAAAAACAACATGAATAAGCTAATATAATCACATATCATCAGTTCTTCAACAGGTCTAGTTTCTCACAGAAAAAAAATTTGAAATTTAGCTATCCTATTTACAATAGACATGCTATTTCAAATATATAATCTTCAAAAAGAGTAGGTGGTGTGCACCGTCAGGAGGCGCCCAGCGAGTCACTTACTGCTTCTATGATGACCGAGTACGGCGTTCTGGCTGTGAAGACAAAGCCCAGCTTTCTAGCTCCTTTCACCAAAGCAGCTTCATCTGTCAATAAAGAGTTGACGAAGCATTGACTAGCTGCTGGTAATGAGAGAATCCTGTTTACCGAGCACTAGGTTTCAAATTAACAAAATCCACCCCAGGCACAGAGGCCGGGCCTCCCAGACACAGCAGTGAAGACTAAGGAGGCAGAGGCGTGCTCCCTCTCCCCACCCCAGGAGCTGAAGGAGCGCTGCCCGCGCACGGGGAGACACACCAAACTAGCTCACCAGGACACGACTGATGGCGCACCGCCGAGACTCGGGTGGGGTCCAGCTCCCTCTGAGGAACTTAAGTAACATTCCCATGACTTTCTGGCTAAACGTCTACTCTGAATAGGCAGTGCTGGTCCCAGGACTGCAGGACTCACAGAGCACCAGGAAGGGGCTAAACTTAGTGCTCCAGGACACAGCTTCGCCAGCAGTGGGAAATCCCGTGAGGGCGGAGGTGAACAAGGAAGCCAGCGCACTCGCCCTTGAGAGCTTCATCTGGTGCAAGGACTTCTGCCAGGACATGCAAGATGGCCCGGGCCCCCCTGCTGCCCAAGTGTCACCTGAGTCAGGAGGGCTCAGCACCAGGTTTCTCCAGTTTTATCCCTTGCAACCATAACCTGTAGACTGTGTGAGGCCAGAGGCAAACAGCGGGATGTTTGTGGTGCAGGCCGTACCACCGCATCTCCCACAAGTAACTGCAAACACCAAAGTCTCTAGAGAAAGGGAGGGCAGAGCACATCCCTCACCTGGGGAGGAGGCCTGGTAGATGATGTTATCTCCATCCTTCTCGGGAACGACGGTGTGGCACACGGCCAGGAGGGTGAGGAACTCCTGTATGCAAGGAGCTGTGGGCTACAAGCAGGAGACAGAGTTAATCCATCTGTTACAACACCGCTGACATACACTGGAGTTAGAGTCAAGTCACCCCCCGTTTAAACCCTGTAACGGCTTCCTGCTCCATTTAGAACAGAGGTCCAGACGCGTAGCGTGGACTCCAGGTCTGCTGTGGTCTGGCATCTGCTCACCATCTAGCCCCATCTCCTGCCACTCACCCTCCTGTATGTGCTACCAGCCACTGGGGGCTGCAGTTCTTCAGATACGGCAAGCCTTTTCCCACCGTCCCCTCTCCCTCTCCCTGCTTTCAGCCAGGTGTTCTATTCGCTCATCCTCTGTGCTTCAGTTTACCAGTCACTTCCCCTGAGAAGCCTGTCTTGGAACGTCATTCTTGATATGCCAGCCCATGTGGTCAGGTGAGAACCAAGAGGAGGCACATGCCCCCTCCCCTGACTCCCCCAGCAACCTGCCTTGCTCATTTCTAACACTTCAAACACTCCTGCTGCTCACGTGCTTCTTCCCCACTGCCCTACGATCCAGGCAAGCAGGTGTCTGTCTTCCTCACTAACACATTTCCAGCCCAGCAAATAGAGGGCACTGAAATCTATGTTGGCTCAACGTGGCGAGCACTGACTCACCAAACATACGAGTCCCTGGCTTTCTCTCCCACTGTAATGGCACTTACTCCACACCATGTCTGTTCTGTAACTTTATCATCTCTTAAAACATGCAAGGCAGTGCATCCCTTGCCTATTGCCGTTTTAAAAAAAAAAAGAAAAAAAGAGTATTGTCCTGGACACATATTTAATACCTTTCTCCTCCTTGACAAAACCCTGATAATTTTATTGGGACTAGACTATAATTATCATTAGTGAAGAAAAGACATCTTAATACTGTCTACGCATGTGAGAATACAGTATGTCTCCCTATTTATTTAAGGCTTCTAAAACTTCTAAATATAGGCCCTGGCATATTTCCTATTAATTTTTTGATTTATCCAAAATCTATCTGAGTGCCCACTATATGTGAGGCACTATACTAGGTGTTTTATCATCTGCTTTTTATACTATGAACGGAATCTTATTTCCACCACATTTTACAGGAGTTTATTGTTCAAATGTAAGAAAAACATTGGATTTTATAAGTTAATTTAACATCCAATTGTAGCTGACTCCTAGCTACTCTGAGTTTCACTTGAGCCTCCTGGGTTTTCAAAGCAGACAGTTGTAGCATCTGCCATGATAACTTTTCCCTTTTCCTTTCCAGTACAGACACCTGTTTCATTCTCATCTGTGTGTGTGGGGGGGGGTTAGTACTTTAAGAAAGATGCTCAAACACAGGGGTGAACCCAGGCTTCCTTGTCCTGAAGTTATTTTAATGCCAATGTCTTTAATGTTTCCTTTTGAAATAGGCAGCTGGCTATGAATTTGAGATAGATTTGTATTTTCACATCCAGGAAGCAACTTTGTGTTGCTACTTTTTATGGAGTTTTCTTTTTCTTTTCCTTGTTTAGTTTAGTCACAAATAGATGGTGACTAATATTTTAAACATTTTTGGTTTCTCCTCTGAACTGTCACTGTGATTTGAAGCAATTGCATGCAAGCAAATCACAACCGTTTGCATAGCTACTTCTTCTGAGCTCCCACAAAAAGAAAATCCACATTAAATTACAGTTGAGTGAGATCAAGTAAGTCAGAGAATTCACAAATTCCCAAAGGCCTACAATGCAAAAATTGTAAGAAATTTTACCCAAAAGTACTCTAATTCGAGAGCGGAGCTTCAATTCAAGATGGCTTTCTGCATCTGAGAGTTATCAAGCCTGGTCCATCACCTTGTCCCACAGTGAAACTACACAAAGAGGGTCTTTAATCTTACAGCAAATAAGTAAACTTAACAGTGAGATATTTTCTGATTTATAAGAAGAGTTGCACACACATTCAAATTAAGCTTCCACCTTGAGTAGTAGGCCAGACAAAATTCTTAAAAATCCAAAAAAGATTTCTAAGACAAATTAATCTACCTTTGGTTCTCTGCTTAACCTGACATTCTATAAGAAATCAGGAAAAGGAGACAAACTTAATTTGAAGCCTATGGATAAGATGTTCGTAATATGTTTTAGACAAGTGCTCCATGTTTGAAAATAAACATTTTTCTGTAACTCCCAAGGAGAAAATCTTTTTATACCTTCCAAGGACTGATTGTATATTGGAGAAGGTACGCAAGCATGTTTACATGTCTTTTTAGAAGTTAAGACATTTTTATTGTGGAAAAATATACATCATTTCAGTTATGTGTAATTGTACAATTCAGTGGCATTAAATACATTCACCATGCTGTGTACCCATCACTGCTATCTATAACCAAAACTTTTTCATCTTCCCAACAAACCCGGTACCCATCAAACAATAACTCCCTTCTCCCTTCCCCCAGCGCCTCGTCATCTCTACTGTGCTGTCTCCACGAATTTGTGACTCTAGGTACCTCAGAGAAGTGTAATCATACAATATTTATCCTTCAGTTAACAGCTTTTAATCTGCACAAAATGCTTTATATATCTAAAAATGAATATTTTCAATTTATTTGATGAATGTAAAATAGCAGAAAACTATACATGTTTAAAATTGTCTTGCACATCAAATTGCTGCCAGAACGTATCTCAACAATATACATACAAATAATTTCTTCTTGAAAACTTAAGCTCAAAAGTTCTAGGTATAATGATTCAAAAGACAGTTATATGTTCTTCCTTAGAAAATCTTTGGGGAATTCTCCCTCAAACAGGAAGTTACTGGTTAGCAATGTAATCTAGGGACCACATGAATCGTTCCTTGAAATTCACCATAAGTTGATTCTCTGACTAAAAGGCAAATTCCATCTTGGCTATCAGCCCACATAAAGCTTAAAACACAGCCCTAAAGGACCCAGAAAATCAGGAATGATGACCCAAGAAAAACAAAAATTCTGTAGCAGATGGAAGTACTCCCTTGAGAGGAAAGCAAGGGTTTTCTTGGTTCAAATGTTTTGATTTTAGTCAATGGTCCCAAGACAATTTAGATAAGAATGTGGGACATCCAAAGGCTAAATTCTTAAAATGATTCTTCCCTCTTCTCAGCCATATTTTGGCAAAATAACCAAATGATCTAACAGGCCCTGTATTTAAAATATTTACAAACATCCATTGGGTACATTTCATCCAATCCCACACCTCCCCAAAGAAAACTATTGGAGCCTATGGTCCTCATTATTTATAGTGGAGCTAGATGTTAAATGTCATAGGGCTTAATTAGTGCAGTAGCCAAGATGAAGAAGACCTCAGAAGGCTTCAAGGATACAGGAAAGCTTAAAAAGAAGTTAAACATAGGCAAGTAGGCTTTCACTAAAAACTAGAAAATAAATTCCCAAATCTGTGGCCTCATTATGCTTTTAATGCACTGTGAGTATTCAGATTATTAAAATATCCTTAAAAGTCCCCATGTTTTCATCGATGCTTTATGATAATCTCCCTAAGCCAGGGCTTCCTTTTTAGAAGGGCTGCACCTGCCCCTACCCTCATTGGCCTTCCCTCAGGAATGAAAGGAAATTTGGCTCAGGAGGGTAGAAGATGAGGAGGAAATAAAGAAGAAAAAAGAAGTTCATTAACTTCTCACAAGAGTGAAGTTTCTTCCTAAAATGCATGCTATTGATCATGGGACAGGAAATGCTCATTAGAGGGTCCTTATCCACGCTTGGGTCTCCACTCAAGGTCTCCACTCAAATGTCAAGAGAGGACAGGCTCAAGACGGGCATGTGATCAACAGTTAAAAACCCCTAAGAAACCCAGCACACACAAATATGGGTTCGGCTTTGGAAAGAACACCTACATGTGCATGTAAATTAACAGGGCTAAGTATTTAAAGATGTCAAAAATTGGGATCCCATCAGCAGGTGTAGTGGTTTCCCCAGGATCCCTTCTCCAAATGAATGATTTCCCCCCGCCACTGAGTGTCTATGCCAGCCCACATTTAAGTCAGTGAGAATACCATTCAGTGTGGGTAGCGACACTGCTCACATTTCAACAGTTACAGCCATTGCACCCAGCAAAGAGACTGGACTCCTCTATCTACACAAGACAAAATCACCTTCTCAGAAAGTCACATCATGCCTATCCCTATGACACAAAAGTGTACAGTGGCTCTTAATGATTTTACTTGTCTTTTCCCCCAATTAATAGAAATCCCTTGAGTGCTGTTTATTCATCTCTTCCCCTAGCAAGGTGTTTGATATAAAGTAGACCCTTAGATTGTTTGCTAAGTGAATGAATAAATAAGTGAGTCTCTTAAACAGAGATCCAATCGTTTGTTGCTATTCCTAAGGCAACACGGGGATTCCGGGGTATTCAAAACAGTATGCTCATCTCACTTCCTCTGCTGCTTTTTCACCTGTTGATCTACGCTAGGACAACAAATTTGGTGATACCAAACTTAGAGCAGTTTCCTCAGCCTCGATGTCTCTCCTTTCCCATTCACCATCCCAACCCAAACAGACACATTTACTCAACCACTGTCATTACTACCCTCAACCTAAATATGAGAATACTTGAGTCCTCTTTCAGAAAGAAAGTCCTCACAGTGCACTTGTTTCTTTGACACCCTCCTCCAGAGAAGCTTCTTCTGTGACATCACTCTAATGCGTGGAGAATCTCTAGCCTAGTGGCTGGATCATCCTCTAAGACCAAAATCCAAGAAAGGACCACGTCTACGTCCGTGACTGTGACCCAGAGCACAGACTTCAGCAGCGTCCTCTGTGCAGTCTGGGATCAGTCCATCAACATCCCCAGGGGCTGAGGCAGAACATCTGCAACCCAGCCTGTGGTCGTGGGTGCCCTGCATGCTCACTTTTGAGAACCACCGCCAAGAAGGTTTTAGCACTAACAAATGGGCACTAACCACAATCGAGAAGAGAAAAGAAAATTCCCTCACTGAAAACTGAAAGTTTTAAATATATCTATCTCTAAAGAAAATTTTGGGAAGATAACATTTCAATTTTGCTCAAGTTTACCTAAATTTAGAATTAAAATTTTTCCTGAAAAAATTATTCTCATTAGATCTAATTTATACTGACTAATTTATACTAATTTAAACTGGTTGTGAAATGTTTTGATCATTGAATATTTTTCTAAGTTGGTATTTTTCAGAGTAGCCTTTAAAACAGAAATGAATTCATGTGATCCTGCAGTTAATCCTTGTTTGTTGCAACAGTTGAGATAGTGTGATGTCATAGTTAAGAACTGAACAGACTAAGGTTCTGAGTCTCATTTCTACATTTGTTTGCTGGGTAACTCTTGGCCAAGTCAATCTTTCTATGCAACTTCCTATCACCTCTCTAGGGTGACTCGAGTGCTAAAGGAAATACATGTCAAATGTCTGGCACGTAGTAGGATGCTATAAATGCTACATGTTATTATATCTTACTGTTGTTTCCTAAATTATCCTAGTCAAAGGATATTGCAATTTCTTTTCAAAATATACGACCTGTTAGAGTCACAACTGTGAAGAAATGGTACTGCAGAAATCTTCCAAAGAACAGAAATCTGAGATGTTAGAGAATTCTATGAAGATTTGTGGTAATCTTGATATACTACTTTATAACTTCACCACATATTTAATTCAGCCTTACATTAACTTATGCAAAGTGTTAACCACAAAGCATTTGTTTAAGATCACTTCCCTGAAGTACTAACACCATGAAAGTGAGATTGCATCTCTTCCCCAGGCTCCGAAATTGCAACTTTCAAGATACTACACATGCACATAAATAAAACTGCATCATAAGCTATTTAATGTCCTAGAAGCAAAATCGTGACCTTACATGCTGATCCTCAATATTCTTCAAGAGCCTGGGATCATCAAAGTCACATGAATCGCTAGGGGGAGGAGTTATCCGGCTGCAAGAGAGAATGGAAAATATTTATTCAGTTCAAAAGTTCCTTTAAGATAACTCAGACCTTGTAAGAAGAACCATACCTAAAAAGCCTATAGATTTATATTAAACTTCTAAAGATTTGGAATACTATATATTATTTCAAACCTCATGACAGAAAATCTTTGACCTTACTATAAATAATGTATTTTATAAGTTATTATAAACAACATAGTTACAAAGAGAAGAAACAGAGGCAAGGATCAACAGCATGACTTTGTCATTTTAGTTGGTCTCTGTACGACTTCTACCAGGGAAAACTTCCAAGAGTGCCTGCTCAAAGCAGATAAAATGAGAGCAATTACTGCATCGTACCTATACAATCATTTATGGCCAGAGCGCATATGTAGGCAAGAGTAGGAGGCAATAATCATGAGAAAGCAAACTTGCTATGTTAGCTGTGTGCTATCACATTGAAGAAAATGTGAAGGGTTAAGTATTTTCACATATCTCCACTCCTTCCTGAAACCCTTTCTTCAGGAGAAAGACAATGGAAGAAGAGAAGACAGCAGAGTTGAGGTCAGTCCAAATTCTGAGTAGATATCAGAGTTTAGTGCAGGAGAGAAAGCAAAAACCAACAGCTTGCAAGGGGAAGCACATAAATGTGCAGCCTGACGCTCCTAGCAGAACCTTGTGAAAGCTGAGGAAATGGCAGCATAAGGTACCTGGGAGATAAAGGAAGGGTTGAAAACAGGAGTACTTCCAAATCCACCTGAGGAAAAATCAGCCTGCAAGAACTCTCCCTCATGACAGGTGGCCAGGCAACTGAACCTTCTGCACCCAGAAAAAATGGAAGTTTATCCTTAGAGAAGTTAAACCAGAGTAGCCTGGGATGCAGGGACACCATGCACACAGGCAGGTAGAGTGAGGCATCCTCCCAAGATAGGAGTTTTAAGTGCCATCCTATATATGATGAAAGGTATGATTACCAACCCTAGGCCTCCACTCAGCAACCATAACAGCTGCACCCAGATTTACAGCCCTTGAAGGAAACTGGAGAATTTATCTCATGAGAAGATGATCGATCAGCTCGCAAGAAAGACCCACAGACACTGACATCCAGGGATCCTCTAACCAAATGGTGGGTCCTGGCTGGTCATCCAGAGAGAAATCACTGAGTCATCAACCACACTCTCCCCCCCTACACACACGGCCCTACCAATCAGCTTTGTTAGTGTCTGGTTCTTAAAACATGAGCAGACAACATCATTAGTCCTAAGGGAGATGCAAATCAAAACTACAATGAGATATCACTTCACACCCACTGGGATGACTATTATATTTAAAAACAAACACACAAACAGAAATTAACAAACGTTATGACGATGTGGTAAAATTGTGCATTACTGGTGGGAATGTAAAATGGCAGAGCTATTATGAAAAAAATGTTGAGTGGTTCCTCAAAAAGTTAAACATAGAATTGCCACATGACCCAGCAATCCACTCTTAGGGATATACTCAAAAGAACTGAAAGCAGAGACTCAGATTCTTATACACCAAAGTTTGTAGCAGCATTAGCCACAATAGCTAAAGAGTGCAAATAACCCAAATGCTCATCGACAGATGAATGGATAAAGAAAATGTGGTATCTACATACAATGGAATATTATTCAGCCTTTAAAAGGAATAAAATTCTGATACATGCTACAGCATACATGCTACAATCTTAAAGACATGCTATGAAGTGGGAAGTGAGTGGGAAGTACTGGGCCAACAGCTGGCTATTTTTTGTTAAAGCCTTATAGTATCACTGGACCTTTAAAACCATATTCATACTTAAATTTTATTCTAGTTCTCTCTTTAAATAACATATATGCAACTCTTATTCACAAAATATTCATGTGAGAAATGCCAACATAAAATTGTTCCAAAGCTTTTCCCACTAAAGCATCAAGAAGCACTAGAATCTACTTACCTGAAATCATCTGAGGATGGCTCTCTTGTCAACTCTGGAAAATGACTGCCAGAGACAGGGAAACAGAGTGGTCACAAAACTGTGATCAAAAGACAGGCATTCACACATGGAACATTCTCCAGGGTAGATCATATAATAGGCCAAAAAACAAGTCTTAATAAATTTAAGAAGACTGAAATTATATCAAGCATCTTTTCCAACCACAATGGTATGAAACTAGAAATCAATTACAAGAAGAAAACTGGAAAATGCATAAATATGTGGAGATGAAACCACATGCTGCTGAACAACCAATAGGTCAAAGAAGAAATCAAAAGAGAAATCAAAAAAATATCTTGAGACAATAGAAAATGGAAATGCATAGCAAAACTTATGGGATGCAGCAAAAGCAGTGCTTAGAGGAAAGTTCATAGTGATAAATGCCTGCTTCAAGAAACAAGAAAAATCTCAAACAACTTAACTTTACATCTCAAATAACTAGAAAAAGAAGAACAAATGAAGCCCAAAGTTAGTAGAAAGAAGGAAATAACAAAGAGCAGAGCAGAAATAAATGAAATAGAGGCCAAAAAGACAATAGAAAAGATCAACAAAACTCAGACCTAGTTCTAGGAAAAGATAAACAAAATTGAAAAATCTTTAGACAACTCACCAAGAAAAAAAGAGAGAGGACTCAAATAAAATCAGAAGTGAAAGAGGAGATGTTACAACTGATAACACATAAATAAAAGGATAAGAGACTACTATGAGCAATTATATGCCAACAAATTGGACGACCTAGAAGAAATGAACATACAATTTAGAAACTTACAACCTCCAAGACTGAATAATGAAGAAATAGAAAATCTGAACAGACCAATTACTAGTAAGGAAATTGAATTAGTAATCAAAAACCTCCCAATAAACAAACGTCCAGGACCAGACAGCTTCACTGGTAAATTCTTGCAAATATTCAAAGAAGAATTAATACGAATAATTCTCAAACTCTTCCAGAAAACAGAAGAGGAGGGAACACTTCCAACTCATTTTATGAGGCCAGCAATATCCTGATACCAAAATCAGACAAGGACACGACAAGAAAACAAAACTATAGACTAATATCCGTGATGAACATAGATGCAAAAATCCTCAACAAAATATTAGCAAATCAAATTCAACAATACATTAAAAGGATCCTACACCATGATTAAGCAAGATTTATTCCAGGGATGCAGGGATGGTTAAACATCAGCAAATAAATCAATATGATACACATTAACAAAATGAAGGATAAAAATCATATGATCATCTCAATAAATGCAGAAAAAGCATCTGATAAAATTCAACATCCATTTATGATAAAAACTCTCAACAAAGTGGGTATAGAGGGAATGTATCTCAACATAACAAAGGCCATATATGACAAGCCCACAGCTAACATCATACTCAACAGTGAGAAGCTGAAAGTCTTTCCTCTAAGATTAGGAATAAGACAAGAATGCCCACTCTTGCCACTTTTATTCAACATAGTACTGGAAGTCCTAGCCAGAGCAATTAGGCAAGAAAAAGAAATAAAAGCCATCCAATTCAGAAAAGAAGTAAAACTGTCACTTTTTGCAGATGACATGATATTATACATAGAAAACCCTAAAGATCTCATCAAAAAACTGTCAGACAGAACTAATAAAAAAATTCAGTAAAGCTGCAGGATATAAAATCAATACACAAAATCTGTTGCATTTCTAAAAACTAATAATGAATGATCAGAAGGATATTAAGAACACAATCCCATTTACAATTGCATCAAAAAAAATAAATTAAATACCTAGGGATAAATTCAACCAAGGAAGTGAAAGACCTGTACACTGAAAATTATAAGACATTAATGAAAGAAATTGAAGAAGATACAAATAAATGGAAAGACGTTCTGTGCTCATGGATTAGAAGAATTTATATTGTTAAAATGTCCATAGTACCCAAAGCAATCTACAGATTCAGTGCAATCCCCATAAAAATTCCAATGTGATTTTTCACAAAAATAGAACAAACAATCCTAATTTTTATGAAACCACAAAAGACCTAAATTGCGAAAGCAATCTTGAGAAACAAAAACAAAGCTTCAGGCATCATGCTTTCTGATTTCAAACCATATTACAAGGCTATAGTAATCAAAAGAGTATGATACAGGCATAAAAACAGACACATAGATCAATAAAACAGAGTATACAGCCCAAAAATAAACCTACGAATACATGGTTAATTAATTTATGAAAAAGGACCCAAGAATACATAACGGGGAAAGGATAGTCTGTTCAATAAACGGTGTTAGGAAAATTGGACAGTCACAAGCAAAAGAATAAAACTGGACCATTATCTTACACCACCATACACAAAAATTAACTCAAAATGAATTAAAGACTTGAATGGAGACCCGAAACCTCCTAGAAGAAAACATAGGGGGTAAGCTCCTTGACATTGGTCTCAGTGATGATTTTTTGGATATGACACCAAAAGCAAAGGCAACGAAAGCAAAAATAAAGAAGTGGGACTATATCAAACTAAAAAGCTTCTGCACAGCAAAGGAAACCATCAACAAAATGAAAAGGAAATCTACTGAATGGGAGAAAATATTTGTAAGTCATATATCTGATAAGGGATTAATATCCCTTATATATATATCATATATAAAGAATTATACAACTCAATAGCACAAATACAAACAATCCAATTTAAAAATGGGCAGCACATCTGAAGATATTTTTCCAAAGGAGACATACAGATGAAAAGGTGCTTGAGAAATGCAAATCAAAGCCACAATGAGATATCGCCTCACACCTGCTAGAATGGCTATCATCAAGAGACAAGAAACAACAAGTGTTGGCAGAGATATGGGGAAAAGGGAACCCTTGTGCACTGTTGATGGGAATGCAAATTGTTAGAGCCACTATGGAAAACACATGGAGGGTCCTCAAAAAACTGAAAATAGAACTACCATATGATCCAGCATTTCCACTTCTGGGTATTTATCCAAAAGAAAAAACACACTAACTCAAAAAGATAT
Source organism: Equus quagga (assembly GCF_021613505.1). Taxonomy (NCBI): domain Eukaryota; kingdom Metazoa; phylum Chordata; class Mammalia; order Perissodactyla; family Equidae; genus Equus; species Equus quagga. Next base: position 76,620,490 of record NC_060272.1, read on the forward strand.
ATGTACTCCTATGTTCATTGAAGCATTATCCACAATAGCCAATCACAAAAACAACTTAAGTGTCCACTGACGGATGAATGGATAAAGAATATGTGGTATATACACAATGGAATATTATTCAGCCATAAAAAAGAAGGAAATCTTGCCATTTACAACAACACAGATGGATCTTGAGAATATTATACTAAGTGAAATAAGTCATACAGAGAAAGACAGATACTGTGTGATCTCACTTACAAGCGGAATCTAAAAGAAAAAAACACACACAAACACAAGCTCATAGATACAGAGAACATACTGGCGCTTGCCAGAGGCAGGGGTAGGTGAAATGAGTGAGGGGGTCAAGAGTTGTAAAATAAATAAGTCATGGGGATATAAGTACAGCATGGTGACTAAAGTTAATAATACTGTATTATACATTTTAAAGTTGCTAAGAAAATAAATCTTAAAATTTCCATGATGAGAAAAATCAAATTTCATAACTATGTATGATGACGAATATTAACTAGGCTTATTGTGGTGATCATCTGGCAATATATACAAATATCAAATCATTGTGTAGTACATCTGAAACTAGTATAATGTTACATGTCAATTATACCTCAATTTAAAAAAAGACAGGCATTCAGATCAAAACATGAGTCAGAAATTTATAATTATTAGATTAGAAATATAAATTCATGGATTCCGTGGGATTTCTCACTAGGTTAATATCTGCAGAAATAAATAATGCTTTAACTGTGCAAAGCTGAGACTCATTAAGTTTTCAACATATTCAACAGTAACTGCATATCTAAATCCCTCATAAATATCTTTTCAAAATATCAGAAAATCAAGCTATTTGACTAAGCAGCTAAAAATGAAGTCATTTTGTTGAATGAACGCAAATCAAATTTTCAACAAGCGCTGAACGCACTCACCCGTAGGTCACTCCAGCGATGCTGCACTTCTTGAAGTTCATGATATTGCACGTAAGAGTTCCAGTCTTGTCAGAAAATAGGTATTTTACCTAAAGCAAAGAATAGAAGAAACATACATTAAGAATGTAACAAGATGCAAAGGCCAATAAAAGAAGTCTTTCCATCTACATTTTTCAAAATCTATAAAAAGGTAAATATCCTTAAAGCAAGCAAAATATATTTTATAATTGTATACATTATATATAATCATTATAATTATACATCACTAGAAAATTAATATATTTTAATGCTTAGACCACTTAAAAAACCTTCTTCAGTAACTAATTCTAGAGTCCAATTGTGTGGAAATGTGCAAAGGCGGCTCCAGCAACAGCCATTTCAGATCGCTAAGCATACGCACTAAACCTGCCACAAGGCACCTCAAAGATTCACCTCATTCTTCAAGAGAGCCCCATGATTTTCTGTTCTCGCATCTAGTATGTCAAAGACAACAAGCTCAGACTTCGGCAGCCCTCAAAACATTTCTTTTTAAGGGTCCATCCCCTCGCTGGATTAAGAAGGCAAATCCTGAACTGGCAGAGAACAAACTCGAAGCTTCTGAGTCACTCTCTCAGTTAAGACTACAGGAAGGCAGCAGGAACTGCTTACAGACTACATAACTTCCCAAGATACAAACTTTTACAGATTTAATACACTGGGCTCTCAGTATAGCAGGTGAAAAGAGAAATTTCTGAAGGTCAACAAGCACACCATTTTGACATGATTAACTGAATGCAAAAGAGATGAACTCCAGATGCACGTGTGCTGTGCGAATTAGGCTCCCTCAGGTGGATAATGTGATGGGGAAGAGAACTCAGGACCACGAGAGGAGAAACAGTCCAGTTCAGGCTCTGGATACGAGCTCGTCATGTGGACTCTGGAGAAGTCACCTCTTCCTGCTTGGCCTCAGTTTCCACATCTATGAAATAAAGGGTTTGGCCAGAAGATAAATAACATCATTCGATGTGTACCATTCTTGGGAAATTATGTCACAGATTGGTGAGGGGGCAGTACTTAACAGAACGGACTCCAGTAACAATTCCAGTTTCTCAGCGGTTTTCTAAAGAGGGATCATGATTGTTGCTGGATAATAGATGTACTCCAGGGACCCCAAAGCACGGTTCCAGGGAAGGCGTGCTGTACTGTTTTATAGGACAGGGATTAACAACATGAGTTGTTTACTCTGCACTTGTTCTGAATGATTCAATGTAAGCAAGTATACTGAGAATTATTTTCAAAGCAATCAAAGGAACTTTAAGTAAAGAAAGATTATTAATGCTTCTAAAGAAGTCAAATATTACATAGAAATACGAAATTAGTACACTATGGGTAAGTACAGCTATAAATAAGTTTTTATGTAAGTGTTATATGCAGTAAGTCTAGGGGTATAAAAAATTGAGTAGAATCAGCCTTCTAATAAGCAATGTTTCCTTTTACCTCTTTCTAAAAAACTAAAAAATTATCTTAAAATATTTAAAAAATGAAAATTTTATAATAAGGAATTAACAAGATTTGCTTATCCTTTAAGTTCCAACTCAAAAGTACATCCTCATGCAAACTTTCCCCATATATCCAATTAGGATGAATTATTTCATCTTGGGTGCAACTTGAGCACTTTCAATCTTCAATGATTCAGGCCCGGTTCAATGGCACCTGAGAACACTGACATACTGAGCCCTGTGCTAAACTGATCAAGGAAACCAAGACCTTATGTTGGGCGCATCCGTGCCCTTGAATGGGCGCTAAAGTCAAGAGGGAAACAGACCCTGCATCACCATCATGTCTCTTGTTCTACTGTATTTATGTTTGGAAAGACTGCTATGGGAACATAGAAGAGAGATAAACTAACTTACCCGGAAAACTGGAACAAGGTTCAAAGAGGAGGCAAATTTAGTCTAATATATAGCTCCTACCTCATAGGGTTGTTGAAAGGTTTAAATGAGATGTATAAAATGAAATTATAATCTTTAATTACAATGCATTCAAAATAAGTTATTCCTTGCAGTAATTTCAACATAAAATGAAAACATAATGCAAAGGCAACTGGGGTTTGGAGGCGATGGTGGGAAAAAAACTGGTTCCCTGTAGTATTCCAGAGACAAAAATCTGGAACATTTGCTGGAAACATGTCCTTCATATTAGCCCCCACATGTAGGATTGTTCAGTATCTGAGTATCCTAACCATTATCTTCTCTATCATTTGCTCCTGATAAACAATTTTAAGAGTCCAAAATAATGTTATACTGTATTTTTTGTACTAAATTTTTTGCAGCTACCTTCTAGGTGGTAAGATATATCCATACCTTAAAATGCAAGTCAAAACAGATTGACATTTGCATTTAACAATACTCTCAAATACTATATAACTTTTCAGACATCAAAACCACATTCATAGATAACTATTTTTGCAAAATCTCTCCATGGTTCTTCTAACACTCATCTCCCTCATGCTCATGTCACTGTTCCCAAAGTCCCCAAAGAGGCACTCACCTGCCCAAGCTCTTCATTAAGGTTTGATGTCCTGGCCATTGCAGGAGTGTCATTTCCAAGATAATACATATCTGTGTCCTGAAAGAGAGAAAGGGGGGCACCTCAGAAAGTGTATACCATTAATCCTTCATTTAAATTAACACAGAAAAGAAGCTAAAAACAGATAACTTAATATAAATGCTAATTTTTAATTTGGGGATGAAAATACAGTGGCTATTGTGTGATACAAAGAGAAAACATGGGAATTTATATGGAGAAGATTTGGTTTCAAGATAATCGTCTGATGACCTAGAGGGACTCACACTTCTGAGCTCAGCTAACATCTTGTTCACAGAATTGTTATGAAGATCAAATAAAACGCAGAGGAAAGCACCTAGTCTACATATACTGGTTGGTGAAGTGAAATGCTTAATGGCCCTGACAGTTCCTTAAAAATTCCATTTCCACTCTTACAATGGAACCCATGTTTACTGTCACCATGAATTTTGATACATAATGAACACTGATATAGACACACACAGGAGATCTTTTCTTCAGCACTAAATTAGACTTCAAAAGCATGAACAACAGCTGCAGCCATTTTATCCCAACTCACCAGAAGACATGTACCTGCTAAGCATTCTGCCTCCATTATCTCACTTAATCCTCACAAGTACCTTGAATCAGGACTACTGTCCTCCCCACTTCACAGACCAGGAAGCTGAGACGTTAGGTAACAAGTCACTGCCATCATGGCTCAGGGACACCCTGGCCGGAGATCCCTTGCCAGTTGTCTGGCTAGTTTAACTTCCAGACCAAAGCATAAATTACCTACATTCTTCCTTTCCTTGGAGCTCAATTAAATGACTAAGGCTCTGAGAAAGTATTTGAAAATAGTAGTTGACAATTCTCCAGCAGCTCAACTTTTGAACTACTGTGATACTCACCCAGTTTATAAAAAGGGCTTGAGTGTATTTCACAACCTCAAGAGTCACCAACAGACTGATGGGAATAAGATTGTTGTACAAGATGATGAATGTCAACAAGTTATATCCAAAATTATCCGAGCTTGTGTCTGTGGAAGAAAACCATAATATCTCTATAGCTTTAGTTAGTCTCCACTCAGTTTCCTTTTATTTTATTATTTTGGAATTTTTCTAAAAGATGTTCAGAAAAAAGTCAATTGGCTTATGTATAAATTTAGAGATTCAAGTTAAAGTAGTTACTGAGTACCTACTATGTGGTGCCAACTGTGAACACAAAGACTATTAAGACATGATCCCTTCCAATAAAGAGCTGGCTTCTCATAGGAGTTTGCGGGGAAGGGGAGTAAGCAGAAGCAAGTATGCCCCTCAGTGTGACTATGCAGCAGCAGGCTTCATCTATTCAAGAGGAGTTCACGGGGCACTACAGAAACCAGGACAGGAGGGATTTTTAACGAGAAGGCATGGTCACTGAAGGCCATCCAGAAGAACAGAGGCTTTATTTAAGTTTTGGAAGACAGAGAGATGACAGCTAACTAAAAAGGATGCAGAAAAGAGGACAGCCATTTGAAACGGTTGTAAGAAATATCTACAACCTCATTCGAGTATGAGTATATTTGGGACATTCCAAAGAATTGGTAAAATGGAAAAAAAAGTGTGAACAGGGAAAACAGGCAGAGTTGGAGACTATTTATTGAAGATAAGAGAAGGAATGTCTTTATGGAAGACGATCCCCAAAGATGAACCAAGACTCCTAAGGGATGGACTCCAAAGCAGAGGCAGGACCAGGAAGGGGGAAAGAGGTCAAGTTCTATGACTACCAAAAGGGGAGAGCTCTTTGAACTGAAGTCAAAGCTCCAACAATGCAATGTGACAATGCAAATGTGGAGTTTGATGGCTTTCACAAGAGAGCTACTCAGACTTTACCATAAGGATAACAAGACAGAAAGCATTATGGGTAAGACAAAAAGATCATTCTCCCACTGTAAACTATGCAGCTAGTACTGGAGTTGGATATAATCTAAGCAATTTACCACAAAGCCTGTATACCAAGATAGTGTCAATGCTGTTTATTTACTCAGACCACGACATTTTGGAAAAACATATGTATATAGAATGTCAGTCTTCACATTTGAAGCTAGACATATAACACAGTCCAAATCCAAATTTTAAGAACCAAAATCAAAGGATTTTGATGCAAGCTACAACTGAAGTCGCAGTCACATTTCCCACATTTGTAAAGTGGCGGCAAGAGTTCTCCTGGGCAGTTCAAAGTGTATGAGTTTTTCACATGAGATAATTAGAAAAGGAAAAAATGTTTTGATAGGTTTAACTAAAATATTTTGAAAGATGGAAATAACAACAACCCCAAGAAAATATCCCAAAATTTTCAAATTCAAATTTATTTTAAAAATTGACATTAAATCTTATTTATTTTCTGGAATTGCTGTGTAAACAGATTGGCAAATCTTCTCTCAAAAAAAAGCAATAAAACTGGACAAAATTGTCAAAAAACAAGCATTTAAAGTGTTTGGAAATTGATCAGAGAGCATAAAAAAATTCAAAAGCATGTATTCAAGAAAATCTACTAGGTGCCAGCACCCTGGCTGAGTGGTTAAGTTCATGCACTCCACTTCGGCAGCCCACAGTTTCACTGGTTCGGATCCTGGGCGTAGACATGGCACCACTCATTAAGCCATGCTGAGGTGGCATCCCACATGCCACAACTAGAAGGACCCAAAACTAAAAATATGCAACTATGTACCAAGGGGCTTTTGGGAGAAAAAAGAAAGAAAATCTTAAAAAAAAAAAAAGAAAGAAACAAAATCTACTCAATCTCAGTAAGTGGGAGCCTTTGACATTTAAGCCAAAGGCTATTTCTGCCTCCTTTCCCCCAGATCCATGTTGCTTAGGTTCTGTTCTGGGTGGGTGGTTGAGACAGGCATGAGGACTAGCAACTCTCATCTCCCCTGACACCAGCTCCATGTTGCATAAATTCTATCCCAGGGTGCGGCAGTCTGCTACCACAGAGTAGGGCAGGTTGTCAGGACAGAAACAGCCCAAGGGAACTGACATTATTTGGGGCACAGCATAAAAAAAGCCATGCCCAGGGCACTGTCAAAAACAATAGCAATTCCAGTGGCTAATAATCAGGAAAGACAAGCAACTCACAATACTAGTAGGGGCAAACAAAACAGCAGACTAGCCAGAAATTAAACAGGGAGATCTAAGGAAAGAAATGGCCAAGAAACCTTGCTAGGATCACACTCAACTCTAGTGGTCCAGAAGGTCATGTCCATGAGCAAGGCTGCATCTTCTCAGGAGAGACCAGAGAGGGTACTGTGAGCTACTAGTCCCTGACTGAATGTGGGGCAGGTTTTAAACTCCCCAGACACTGAAGGCTTCCCCAAGCCTCACACAGATCAAACCACAGAGGGTGGATTCTTACTGGCTCCAGGAATTTAAGCACAATCACTGACTGACTTCTAACCTAGGCTGACCTGCTAACCCAGAGTGACCCCTAGGAATTCAAGCTTAAAAATAAAAACAAGGAGAGGAGTGACTGCTAATGAGGATAGGATATCTTTCTTGAGATGATGATGATGTTCTAAAGTTAGGTAGTGGTGAACGTACTAAAACCCACAATATACTTTAAACTGTACATTTTAAGAAAATTAAAAAGTAAAAACACGGAAATGAAACTGAGCAGTAACATCAGAGGCTGTACACTACAGAAGAAAACAGACTTCACAGAACTAGTCCAGCCAAGTCACTAAAATAAACAAAAACAAGCCCCAGGAGGAAGAGGAAATCAGAATCCAGAGTTGCTACAATATATTATCCGAAATGCCCTGTTTTCAACAGCAAAAAAATAATGAAACATACAAAGAAACAGGGAAAAAAGAAGCAATAGAAACTGCCTTTGAGGGGGGCCCAAATGATGAACCAAACAAAGACTTCAAAGCGGCTATTATAAATGTATTCAAAGAACTAAAGAAAACTGTCTAAAGAATTAAAAGAAAGTATGATAACAATTATTGACAATTACAGAATATCAATAAAGAGATAGAAGTTTAAAAATAAAGAAGCAAATGGAAATTCTGGAATTCAAAAGTACAATAATTGAAATGAAAAAATTACTAGTGGAGCTCTACAGCAGATTTGAGCTGACAGAAAAGAGAATACACAAACTTGAATATAGACCAATAGAGATTATCCAATCAGAAGAAGAGAAAGAAAAAGAAATAAAGAAAAATTAACAGAGGACACTCAGAAACACATTAGGACACATCAAGTGACCCTATAGAAATACATATATAATGGAAGTACCAGAAGGAGAGGGGAATGAGAATGTGACAGAAAAGATATCTGAATAAGTAATAGCCGAAAACTTCCCAAATTTGATGAAAAATATTAATTTACACATCCGAAAAGCTCAACAAACTCCAAATAGAATAAACTTAAAACTATTGAAAACCAAAGACAATTTTGACAGCAGCAATAGAAAAATGACTAACATACAAGGGAAAAACAATAAGATTAACAGCTGACTTCTCGTCAGTACGATGGAGGCCAGAGAGCAGTGGAATGGTGTATTTAATGTATTGAAAGAAAGAGAATGTCAACCAAGAATTCCACAAGAATTCTGTATCAGAAAAACTACCCTTCAAAAGCAAAGGAGAAAGTAAGGCATTCCAAGATAAAAACTGAGATAATTTGTTGCTGTCCAATATGCCTTACAAGAAATAATAAAGGAAATGTGACACCAGACAGTAATTAAATCCACATAGAGAAACAAAGGGCAGCAGTAAGGTAATTATATAGGCAACTATAAAAGACAGTATAATTACTATTTTTTATCCTTTCTTTTGAATTTAAAAAACAATAGCAAAAAAAGTCATTATAAAACTGCATTGTTGGACTTATATGCAGATGTAATATATATAACAGCACAAAGGAGTGAGAAGAGAGTGAAGCTCCATGAAGCAAAACAATGACACAAGCTAGTAACTCAAAGCCATAGAGAGAAATGAAGAGTACTGGAAATGTTAAATAAGTAGGTTAATGTAAAACAACTCTCTATTTTTTTTCTTTTTTTGCTGCTTTAAGAGACATAAGATTACATAAAGCAATAACACTGTCTTATTAGGTTGATAACATAGATGTAATATATATGACAATAATAGCATAAAGCAGGAGAGGAAATGGATCCATACTGGAGTAAAATTTCTGTATTTTACTGGAATTGTTAGTATTAATCTGAGGTAGCTGCTGATAAATTAAGATTACACTGTAATCCCTAGAGCAACCACTAAGAAAACAACTCAAAAAATATAGTTAAAAAATAATCATTTGACTATAAATCCCCAAATGTGTCCATCTTCACTTCATCACATAACTCCTAATCTTTCAACTCTCCTTGAAAGGCTGGCATTATATAGAGTACCCAAAGAGAAGAGAAAAATGACATGGTCACCACACATAAACCATGCTTAGATGGATTTTCCAAAAGTAGTTTCATCCTACTTCAACAGGCAACCCACTCCAGAACTTACCCATCTTCTTGATGTACCAGTTCTTTCCACCTTGAGACCCATTCCAGTAAAGGGCCCCCACCGAGCTCACCAAGGCCATGACCAAGAGGATGCCAAACAACACCAGGATCTGCACATTGGTCACTTTCTCAACATTTGATCTCTTGAGAGGTGCTTTGGTGGAATTCTGTACAATAGCATTTAAAATCAGTAAGGGTCACAGAACAGACTTGGGGACAACGAGTGGGGAGAAAAGGAGGTAAGTTAACTAAAATCAACAAACAAAAAGTAAAAGATTATATTTTTTTGCCAAATAACCAACGAAATTAAAAAGTGTACCACTAAAATACACTGTACTCCTGAATCAACACGGCTAGTTTTAAGTAAAGAAGACAGAAGACATACTCTACCATTTTAAAGAACACATTTCAACTCTACATGATTCAATCTGGATGTAAGATTCCATTTTAGCATAAAATTAGCTACTTTTACTATCTTTGACCACAAGTTCTAAATCATTTAAGTCCAGTTTAAAAGAAATCAAGATATTGCTAATTCAAGAGAAAGTTAAAGATCCTATATATCATAAAAATCTAGAGAGAATCTTCAAATAACACAGCTCTCCAATTAATATACAAAGAGATATTTTTGAAGTACATATTTTCCCTCCAGCAGCTCAAAATTTGAGGAAAAAAGACACACACACACACAAACACATACACATCAATAATGCAAAATAGAACATCAACAGGTGTCAAAATAAATGGATGGACAAAAGGTGTGTTTGGAAAACAGTGAACAAGAAACAAGCAGGAAAACTCAGGAAAGCTCTAGTGGTCAGGAGAAATCTGGATGGAGTCCTAAATCGTGAACAGAATGTAGACAGGAAAGTAAAACAAAAGCAGAAACACAGCCTCGCCATCTATAAATGTGCATGGCCTGCTGTCTCACTGCTAGTGGGAAAGCCAGTCTACCGGGAGCAGAGGCCAGCGCTGGGAAGCGAGTTCAGAAAGATTCATTAAATCCACATTCAAGGACCACTGCACATCAGGCAGAAAATTTGGGACTACATCCCTCGGCAGTGGAAAAGTCAACAGAACTGTTTGCACTAGACAGTTATGCACCTGAAGTTAACTTATTAAAAATTTTCCAACGGCATTTGTGGTGAGCAGAAAAATGGTCCCTCAGTGATGCCCATGTCCCAATACCTGGACCCTATGAATATGTTACTTTATGTGGTAAAAGGGACTTTGCAGCTGTGATTAAATGAAGGACATTAACTTGGGGAGGTTATCTTGGACTATCTAAGTGGGCCCAATTTAATCATATGGGTCCTTAAAAGCAGAAAAAGAAGAGATCTTTTCCTGGCTACAGGCAAAGGGAGATATGACAGCAGAAGAATGGTAAAGAGATGCAACGCTGCTGGCTTGGAAGATGGAGGAAGCGGGTGATGAGCCAAGGAATTCGGGTACCTCTAGAAGGCTGGGAAAGGCAAGGAACAGATTCTCCTCTAGAGCCTCCTGGAGTGTTCCACAAAGGAATGCTGCCCTGCCAACACCTTGATATGGGTGAGACCTATACCAAACTTTTGACCTACAGAACTGCAACATTAACAAATTGCCTTGTTTTAAGCCACTAACTGTGGTCGTTATGGCAGCAACAGGAAACTAATACAGCCACACAGCCGATGATAATAATGCATTCCTGGAGGTGACCAGAGCCTGGGCTAAATCAGAAGCCAGGAAGTGGACGGGGCAGAGGGACAGGAGCTTCAGTCTGCAGGCCTCCTCCCACGACTCACGAGCCTTGTCTCCTTAGAGGCAACACTGATCTGCAAGACCAGGTGATTTGAAAACTTGCAAGGCACTAACTAGCCATAAAAATAGTGCCTTGTACCAAACTCAAGTCAGCATTCTCCTTCACTATTCTCAATCTATCTGACCATTAACAGAGAGAGGATGAAAATGTCTTTGAAAATAAGAATACAAATAAAGTCACAATGTGAAAATACAACCAACATGAAAATGGGAAGCAATTCATTCCTAAGTTCCATAAAGAAGGTCATACCACAGCATCGCTTATACTGTCTGAATTCTATCACCAAACCCAGAAATACCACTATCAAGCCCAATGCTTTCTGTGAGGTGGGGAGTTAGGGAATTGCTATACTGGCGATTTTGAAAAGTTGACTGCTTTAAGCATCCAAACAGCACAGCAGCATTTTCCTTTATAAACTCTTTTCTCCCTTTCACTTTAGCTCTCTAAATTATTTGTTCTTTATAGACTTTTAAAAAAATTCCTCCAGAATCTAAAAGGAAATCCATTAGTAAAGGCTGACCTATCATCCATCTAACGCTATCTAAAGGTTGATGGGGATGACACATCACCTCTGGTCTCATGGCAGAGCCAACGGACCAGTTCCAAGACTGCCTATACCAATCTTTTAAAAAGTAAAGATGATCTTATCATTTTTAATAAACATTCACGGGAGGCACACGCAGAAAAAAAATTATAATTAACATCATTCCTATCACTCTATTATTTTATTGACTTCTGATCTTTTCCAGTGGTGAACTGGACTCCTGGCCAGTTAACAGCATTAGAAAAAGTTATCCTTCATCTAACACAAGAGCCCAAACCTCAGGCTTCAACACATGCACTTTGAGGGAGCCAGCTCTGCGCACTCGCTCCCAACCCTGGACGTGTCCACTTGTAACGATGAGCTTGTAATGTTACATTCTGACCAGCATTGTACGTTCTTCTACACAATTCTTAGAAAACACTGCTCCTTCTGAGTAATGGAGTTCTTAGCTGAAACAGGCCAAAATGTCAGAATTTGAAAAAGCTTATAATTGACCTGAATTTTACACATTTTACTCTCTCCTAAGAAAGCAGTCAGTAGAGTACTAGTTAGAACACGGACTCGGAAGCCAGACTGCCTCGGTTTGAAGCCCAGCTCTCCCTCTCAGTGGGTGTGTAGCTTCGATAACTTACGTAGACACTCTGTGCTTCAGGGTCCTCATCTAGAAAATGGGGGCAATAATAGTATCTTCCTCACAGGGCTACTGTGAGGAATAAATGAGTTAATACATGCAAAATGCTGAGAACAATGCATGGGACACTAAGTATTTGCTGTAATTAATGTGATAATATCTCTCTTTACCGTTAAATCAACCAACGGAAATAGGAGACATGGAAATGTTTTTATGTGTAACTACACTAAATATGAAACAAGGGAACTTTGAAGAGTAGAAGGCGTTGAGGTGAGAGTTTAAAAAACAAAAACAAAAAAGTGGAACCCTAAAGCAATGGCGTTTCCTGTCTGTGGTCAAGGAGCACAAGTACAGACAAAAAATATTATTTCACAAACAGGATGGCTTCCAGCTACGTGTGTTATATTATATTCCTTTTGAAAGCTCATTATTTTTACTTGTTGTTTCAGCCCTAAAGGCACGGTGACTCCAGCACAGGTGTTTCTGGGGCTTTCCATTATTCTGTACTCGAACAGTCAACATGTCATACGCCTTGAAAAGAGGTTTATCCCATCCAGGGCAGGGAAAAGAGCCTATTGCACTCACGAGATGCAAACTTCCCGCGGTAGCTTAGTGCACACCCTACTCACTGAAGAGATGAGGGATCATTTTTAAGCGTAACTTAATTATCTCCTATGCCTTAGCCACAAAGCAGTATTACTAATGTATGTTCTAGAAAAACAGTATTACACCCTGAAAAAACAACCAGTGTACAAGGCATCTTGGAGAGTGATTACATTTGTAATATGCACAATCTGAAAACCAGCCTTGGGGCCCCGCCCAAATTTGAGCAAGGTCCTTGTGATCTCTTTGTCACTTCATCACAAAAACAGAAGTGATCTGTGGTTAGTGGAGCTCCAAAAGTGCGCAGCAGTGGCTACTGGCTGCGGACTGGGGAAGTGAGAGGCTACCGACGAGGTGGCAGAGCACTAAACTACTCGCCAGGATCAAACTTTCACGTACAGGCTGCTCAGAACCAACACACTTGAACCGTTATAATCAGCGCTTATGAATGGGTGAGGACCTGGCAGGAAGGATGGATCAGGCACATCTCAGATATGCTGAATGATCTTCATCCACCCAAGAGCTGCCTCTCAGCATCTACCAACTATTTATTTTTTTAGCTGCCATGGATGCCCACACACACACCACATCCCCTCTGTAACCATTGCACCACACTTGGGCCCTACCATTCCAGGACAAAACTTCCCTGTGTCCTCTGCCTCCTTCAGGAGCTCTTCTCTCACTCCTTGCCTTACCCAGCCAAGGACACTCCTTCCCTGAAATCTCTTCAAGCAAAGGGTGCTGGTACAGACTCGCATCCCTCAGAGTCTAAAGATGGTATAACTGAATGTATACGCAGGACGCCATAATATTTCTGACACTTTATTTTTCTAACGCCATGTTAAAAAATCACTTGTAAAATTCATGCCATGTGGCAACGCTACCTTCTGCCTCTTCCCTCTGAAAGTCCACCAACCTCTCAGTCGCTCCCCCTCAGTCTCTGAAGATAAGCAGCTGGCTTATGGTGTCTGTCTCTACCCCAGCCTCACCATGATCCCGTATTCAAATCACAGCACTGACCCATTGAATGCCCGAGTCTCTCAGTCTTTCACTTCTTGACGTCGAATAGCCTCCAACAGCTCTATCTTTAGCCTCCTACTCCCATGTTCACTCTGGGTCTCTCCACTCTGCAACCCTCCACCCAGAAACTCAAAGACAAGCACCTTACACACTGATCAATCAGTCACTCAGCAACTCCAACAATTTTCTTCAACTTCAATGAGCCTCTCAACTCTTCTAATCCTCCCTATCTCTCTTCCCTGTCTCCACTGCGTTACCCAGCTGGTGTGGCCATTGGAGGCCATCACTTTATCTGTTCTAATAAATATTTAACTCTCTCCTACATCACTTGGCCTCAAACAGTGGACCAACAAAATAGCGCCCCTTCTCCAATTCTACATCTAAAATGTGCTTCTTAATATCATTCTTAGTATCTAGTCAACTGACACCCACAAACCTGGGTTGGTTGACTCTTTCACATATACTCACAGCACTCTGTAACAACACATACTACAATTCTCTCTCTACTTTGTAATTCACTATTACTCCTTAGTCTACATGGCTCCAGAGGGTAAGACTGGGCCTTCCACTATTGTAGACATACAGCCTAGCACAAGACATGGTGCACGGTGGCCACTAAATATTTTTTAATTAAAAAATACAGCCAAATATGTGCTTTAGAAGTTACAGAAAATGGCAGATAAGCTGAAAAGCCAATTCTTATTAATAGCAACCATTAGCAAAATAAGATGCCAAGTGATACCACAGAAACGTAAGAAATGACACATAAGGACACTGGTTTATGCAGAATTTCAAAGTTTCCTGGCAAAATAAGTCATAATATAAATGTGAGCTGTAAATTCACAAACAATAATTTAAAAATTAACAGGTAGAAAGAGCAAAATCACTTTAATATATTTTCTCTGGTATATGATATGAAGAATAAACATGAGTTCAAAAACAACTGCTTTTAAATTGTCTCGAATTCAGTTAAATAAGACAATTTACTGCAAAATCCTAATTAATGAGGTGAGGAGGAAAAGTAGAGAAAGGAAATAAGGAAGTTAGAAGAATCCCCCTTGAGTCCAGAAGATAAAATCGGTTAGAACAGATTTTCCCCCTAAATCTGGAAAACAAAGACCATGGATATTTCAGGCAAGAAGTAACAAATATCTGATACAATAACAGAAATCCAGAAGAAACGACTTAAGGAACCAAAATAAAGGCACTTCCTTTCCAAATTTAAGTTCATAGACAAAATTGAGCTTCCTAAATGCAGCATCTGCATTTTCCACCCTCTACTCCATAAAAACAGAAAAAAAGAAGCCTAAAATCAGCATTGTTTTTCAGCAGAGAAATGTTTTACCTGCATGAGTTTGGTGTCGTGTCCAGTATAAACAACTATGCCAAAGACCCACTGAGTGTTCCTAAGCTGTGTACCTCTTAATAAGATCTGGTCAGGCCCAAGGGAAACAGGGCTAAAAATAAGAAACAACATTTATATTTAATGACAGTCTGACAGACGAGCATGAGCTTCCCCTTAAACATAAACCCACAAGAAATCAAATGTTTCCTTTAGTCAAATTTGAACTATTTTACTGGTAACAGGGGCAATAAAAGTTACCACTGGCTTAATCTACCCAAAAACGACCCATAAAAAAGCTTTACCTTATCCACTCACCACTACAGAAAAAGGCAGTTTTTTTCCTATGAAACATTAGAAGGAACTGTGTCTTTTATAACCCTGTATGAAACTCAACACCCAAAAAGGAAATTGCTAAAATAACCAGAAGTTTATTGATTTGGGAAACCCAGTTTATTTTATAGACTATTACAAGAAAATAAAAGCAATAAAGCTATATCACAGTTGTCAAAGATGATTTAATGATTAAATAAAAGCCTGATCGATAATTTAGAAATTCAAAATGGGGAGCCGACAGCATGGCTCTGCGTACTACATGAAAACCAAGAAAGCAGCCATGCTTAGTCGTCACAGCTATTTTGGGTCAATTCCCATGACCAGGTCCTTCCCTTTGGGTCTGTTCAAAATACAAAGCTGGGAAACACGGGTACGAAGCATGCAGAGTAAAGACGGGCAGAAGATAGAACTGCACCCCAACATAATGACAAAAGTGACTCTCAAACAATAAAACAAATGCCAAGAGGACAAAGACGACAGAATATGGACAACAGGGCAGTGACTATAATAAAGGAAGACTAATTGTTGTCCCTTTCATTCAACTTTCTAAAAACAAATGCTACTTAGAAGAATGCTTGCAAAAAAAAAGATGTTTCTCTAATAAATATATTAGCTTTTATACACCTCAGATAGCTCTCTTCTGCTTTTCTGGACAATTTTATGCAGCCAAAACCAACTGTCCTCCCGGGTAGATAATACACACAGAAAGAACAGGCCAGTTCTGTGAACCTCAATAACCCTCGGGCTATTTTCTCGTCAACAATCAGTTCTTTCTTAAATTTAAGGGAGGGTTTAAAATTGACTGAAATTCTATTTTGAGGAAAGCTCAGTCTCTCATATCTAAGCCAAACATACAGAAATATGCTTTAAAATATTATGAAACCAGAAAACAAACTGACATTTTCCAAAGCTCCAGTAATCCTTAGTCACATTAAAAACAAACAAACAAACAAAACACTAAGAGAATGGAAAACGATACCTTTCCCCATCTAAGTGCAGGTTTCCCGTGAAGTCATAGAGGTGGCGGTTGGGCCCTTCACATTCTACGGTCCCAGACAACTTCATCAGTACTTCCCTCGTTTGCATGTCGGCGGTGTGACTCAAACTCTAAAATGGTAAACCCAAAGAGGACACTGAACACAACCTTCCGGGTTTAGGGAAGACATTCCGCATCTCCACTGTTAATCAAAAGGAACTAACGAATCAGTTAAAATGGAGTAACTTGGTGGGGGGGGGGGGGGACGCTAAATCAAACTACCAGCCCCCTAAGATAGACTTTACAGGCAGCGTTTGCCACAGCAGCCTAATGCAAAAGTTTCAGAAAAATTCAATGAAGCAGCAAGTTAAGATTCCACCACTGTGCTGGAAACATCCACGTTCAAGCATTAACACACTCAAACACCTTACAGAAAGCAGACTATTAGCTGCACTCTGACACAGGTCATAAACATCAAGTATCCCTTTCAAACAGGATGATACGTAGGCCCAGTAACTCTTCTTTAAACAGAAAAAAATGTCTAAATCGAATACAGAAGGTAGAAAAGATATCTGGACAGAATTATCAAATTCAACTTTATGCAGCAGAAAATGTGTCAAAATGCCTAAAATTGTTGTTATATTAAAGACTATTCTTCATTCTAGAATTAAAATACATGGTAAGAATAGCTTTATTTAAGGCTTGTAAATTTTGTATCTAACACAATACTCTCTAGAATTAGAATCTCAATTAAAAGAACAATGTAAAATAAGGTACCCAGAGTTCGTCCACTGCCTCTGTCCACTGCAGAGGCTGTCCTTTCCACCACACAGCTCGACCTAGCTGAGGAGATCCTTTCCAACCTGCACTAACAGGCACAGAGCTCAGTAAGATATAAATTAAGGCGTGGTACCCTTCGTGACCCATACATAGATGAAGCCCACTTCTCCCGCTCCGCTCTCACTCTCAAGGAGTTCCCTTCATAATAAAAGGCGTGTTCTTCCCATAGATTCTATTAGGGTTAAGGCATAACTTTTTGTGGCAGAAAATTTTTTCTCTAGAAAACTCACTGACTGATACATGTGGGGAGCAGATTTGCAATTTGGGCTTCCATAACAACACAAGTCATAAAAGGTGACTTTACCTGACGTATTTTAAGGTTCGTCTCCCCATCTAGATTAGCTGTTTCGACATAACACATTGCCTGAGGTTCACTACGGAGAGAGGAAAAACACAGCCAAAGTTTAGTAAGGGCCCCTCCACAAATTCATAGCTCATAAAGTCTACTATGGAAACTACTTCTGCTGATCAGCCCTTCAAAATAGTGTTATAAACCACTTCAGTACTAGTAATTGATTAGAAAGACAAACACTCATCTTTGGGGTCCAACACCAATAGAACGTTGTCTGCCCAGTGACCCGCCCTGTTGGCCCCACAACATGGCTGCTTGACCTCCAGTAGACAGAAATAACTGAGGATGACTGAGAAGGGGAGAGGTGGGTTATGGGAAATGCATGACGTCCCCGCTGAGACCCAACCCCTGCATGTGGGTGCCCCTCAAAGTCTGATGCTTGGCCTGCTCCTGACCAAGAGAGCCGCCCTAGGCATGGCACATATAAACACGTCTTTTGAAGAAAACTACAGCCAGAGGCATTGAGGAATCAAGGCACGGGCTCAGCAAGACTTCTTCCCTGTACCTTGTACTATGTCAACAGGCAACTTTTTAATCAAAACACCTAATTTTAAGGACAGAAAACTCACGGGATAAAAATAAGCACAGCAGATATTATATTCCTACTTCTAATCTTCGCTTTAGGTAGAATAGTTAGTATGTGAGAGATTGGATGGTGCAACCCACTGGCTAAGCTAAGATAGCACTATCTTTATTGGCTGTGCGGCCTTGGCAAGCTGTTTAATCTCTCTGGGTCTCTCTTTTCTCACGTACAAAGTAAGGACATCAGAGGTTGTTGACAAGATTAAGTGAGATCATGTACTCAGCAGGCTGCTTGGCACAAAGCACAGACTCAAACACTAATGAGCATCCTGAAAACACGATGTCAGCTCACAAACAATCTCAGTTAAATCCAGGTTTTCAGAGGGTCACAACCAAAACTCATATCCCAAACTATCAAGTGATCCACATCTTACTATTTCTAAGAGTCTCTCTGTTACCAATCGGTGGGGACAAACATGAATCCTGCTCTGTGTAAATATTGGTGCTTTTCCCCCTCTATGGGCCTGGGATGGTCCTTTTTTAAAACCTTTTATCTCCAGCAGAAAATTCATGCTAAGGCTTAAAATCTAATGTGTGATCAAACCCAATAAAAGAAACACTGTCTGCAGTCAAAGAAGATGCAAACAGTGTGAGCACCTATGATTCCCAACAGCATGTAAACGTAGGAAATTCTAGTCTTCACATCGTATAATTTAATCTTGAACTGAGGAATAGAAGTTTATCTTATCCTAATTTTAGCATTCCTTCTTTGATATGTGCTTTCATGTGTCAAGCCAAGGAAAAGTCAAGGGCTGCACTGTCCGTTATTTACGCCGCTTAGTGGCTGGTCCCTTTCCAGCACAAAACTACCTGGAAAACACAGCAATGACACTTGGGCAGACAGGGGGCAAACTGTGGACGAATGAAGAGGAAACACCCTCTGCAGGTCATGTCTGTGCTGAGAAAATGCCCGTGGTTCTCTGAACAGCTAGTAAAGGGAGGCACTGAGTTCTGCGGGGAAGGCTGCTGGCTGGATCCAGCAGGAGACGGGCTCTGGCATCTCAGATATGCCGCAACCCGGATGTTACTGAACGCATCCCTCCGCTGCTCTTGAATGTTTCCCATAAATGAGGAACAGCCCAGAAAAGCCCTGAGACTAAGAATGAAAAAATGTATAAGAGTCCAGAAAAAGTACAAATGAATGAATGGTAGAAAGAAAACTTAGGGTTAAGGCAGGAAAAGGCAAATGACAAGTCATGGAAGAGGAGGCTGGAAAGAGAAGGATGGTGACCAGAGGGTGGAGCGGAAAGGACGGCTTGAGATTTCTGCAGCCACCATATAATATTTTATTGTTCTTAACATGTATTTCAAAAATTGTGCCCACGAGCACACCTGACCTTGAGGATAGCAGGACCATGTCTGCTGGAAGATACTGCCCATTGACGACCTTCACAATGTCTCCCACCGTCACCTAGAAAACCAGGGACAAGGACAGAGAAGCGTGAAAGAAAAGAAAGCACAAATGGTGATAAAGGTGGTTAAATATTTAAACAACAAATTACTGTATACCTATGCCATGAAGTTTAAGAGCAAGAAGCTCGAGTTATTTTCCTTAACAAGAAGAAAAGGAAAATTTTTCAACACAAACCAATAGTAATATTGCCTTTTTGCAATGATGCTTAGCAAAAAAACAAAAAAAGAAAAGGAGAGGGAGAAAAGAGATGAGTCAGAACCACCAGCAAGGTCTCGTTTTCTTACCACGCTTCGTCCACGTACAAACACGTGAACATCTCCACAGCTGCACCGGAGGGCAGAACGCGCGGCTCAGGAGCCAGCCTGGCCGCCTGGGTTCAGATCCCCGGCTCGACTCCCTACCAGCTGTGTGTACCTTGAGCAGGTTATGTAAACTCTGTGCCTCAGTTTTCTCATCTACATGATGAGGTTGACAGCACATATCTCATGGGTCATTGTGAGGACCAACTGAGCTAACGCATGTAAATTTTCTCCATTTCACAAATGGGGAAACTGGAGCTCAAAGTGAAATAACTGATCAAGGTCACACAGCCAGTGAGTGTTCGAACCAGGATTCAAAACCAGCCACCTGCCTGGAGGGCCAGAGGTTTGACTGAAAGGTAATACTAGATGCACCCATGAACAGGGCATCTAACGGGTCCCCAGGAACACCACGTAACCCAGCGATTCGTACAGCCTCAGGAAAAGGCCAGAAAGAGTCATGGCCAAAGTCAGAGACCTCCTCAGGAAACAGACTCCATGGGACAGAAGACCCCGAGCCAAGGAAGCAGGCCCGCGTCTGCAGAACACGAGCAGCACAGCGAGAGTCCGTCGATCCTTTAACTACATCCCAGAAGTGCTGGCTGGATGGAACGGCAGCTCTCAGGGCAGGCAGGCCTGGGCTCGAATCCCAGCTTCTCTGGGCTCCCGGCAGGCTCTTCACCTCTCTAAGCGCCAGTGTCCTCACTTGTAAAATGGGGAAGTGCCACCAGTGACCTTTTGGGGGTGATGCAGTGATTAAGGAAGTACACACAAGCACCTGGCAAGACACAGGCACGTGTTACGTATTGGCCTCCACCAGCATGAACAGGCACCACGAGTGTGAAAGTCAAGGATGGCAGGATTCTCTGATGGCACAAGAAGTAAGGCCATTCCTAGTGCACAAACAATTTCAAAATTCAAAACGGGCACTATGTTTCCTGTTTCCTAGCGTAACCTACGTTAGCACTCTCTCAGAAGTCAAGAATACTTGTGGAAAACTACTGGATCCTACGAGCTAGAAGAATGGCCCTGGCGGGCGCCTATATTTAATTTTTTATTAGTAAAAAGGAGGGTTTACCAAAATGTGTGCTACTGGTATTTGAACCACTTATCAAAGTGTGTGGGGAAGGAACTAGGCTCAATGTCAGGAAAGGTGTAAAAGTTAAATTCCAGAACCACTGTACCTGTGCAGTTAGTGTTCAATTCAAAGGCAAAAGAAAGGCATATAGTTAAAGTATATTCCATAACAAAGAGAAGCCAAAAACAGACGCTCCAGAGCTATTTGAACAACCATCAGGACAAAAGCAAGGAACGCTTATGAAAATTGAAAATGTTTTTTAAATATAAAAATATTTTATGTGAATAATTTACGTAAAAAATAAGCAATTAAAAAAACTAGAAAGGAAAATTAGTCATGTTTTCAAAAGAAAAAAGGCAGTGGATTTTTTTTTAAGTCAAAGTGGGAGGACAAGAGAAATTACAGCTTTCACCCCTCTTTATTATCTAAATAAAGAGTATATCTCAGTAACAAAGTACTGAGAAGTTTCATGCATATGAGAAACTTACTTGAATTTTGTTTGAAATGGTTTCTATTTGACATTCTTATGCACAGTTGTCTCTTCACACACTACCTAGAGCAAGAATTCTTAAGGGGGAAAGAGCCCCCTAGACCCCTGAATCCACTAGAGCCTCAGAGGATTTCTGAGCCCTCTTAGTTTGGAAGAATAAGCTCAAAGGTCCTCTCAGAGTTAACCAAAGCTGTCAACATCCGCCCAAGACCTGCCTCTCAGCATCCGCCAACTATCCAGCTATAGCCCGGGGGGAGGTTGACTCGAGCTTCAGTGTTTCAGATTAGAGTTTTATGGCTTTGGGAACCTTAAAGATGCCATTTCCACCTCGCCTGACACCTCTGGCCTGTGTTATCACTGCCCTCTCATCACCTGGCCTCTGCCATAGCTCATCCTCACTCTGAGCAGTTCTGCAGACGTGCCTGGCTTTTCCAGACATCTTAGAGTTCCACTCGGTTACCTCTGTCTTGAATAGCATTTCCCTCTTAAACTGGTTGCCTCCTGTGGATCCTTCCAGAGAACTCTATAGCATCCTGACCCGAATAGGTGGGGCTAGACTAGTTGCCCCTCCCAGATGTTTCCAGGGCCCCTGAAGCATGCCCCTGCGCAGAGCTCAGCCCCTGCACTGCATTCTGTTTAGCTGTCTGTCACTTCCACTACACCAGTATGATCCCTGGACCAGCCCCATCGGCCTCACCTGGGAACCTATTAAAAATACAAAGTCTAGGACTCAAGCCTACAATTACTGAATCAGAAAGCCTGAGAGTGGCCCCAGCACTCTGTGCTGTACCAGGCCTGCAGGGGACCGGGATGCC
Organism: Equus quagga; assembly: GCF_021613505.1. Lineage (NCBI taxonomy): Eukaryota > Metazoa > Chordata > Mammalia > Perissodactyla > Equidae > Equus > Equus quagga. The sequence continues at coordinate 76,642,576 of NC_060272.1, forward strand.
CAGTGAAGTCTGAGAACCTCTGTGGCAAACTCCTTAAGAGCAGGGGCCTTGCTTTATGCTAACTGGCACCCCCAGGCCTAGCACAGTCTCTGGTACATGCTAAGAGCTGCATTTAAATAAGCAAACAAAATGCACTTTTAACTGAAATAAAAATGCACGTGGCAAAGCATATAACAAGTGTTAGGTTTGCTGTTTTTCCCCTCCGAATGTGTTTAGGAAACAGTACTGAGCTTTAGGAGTCTGCAAGGCCATCAACTCCTGGACCCAGAATTCAGAGATCATCTCTCCACTTTCTGCTGTTTCAAGTACTGTCAATCCAAATCCTTATCATTTTCCACTCCACCCAGTATTAATGCCTTTCTGGGGACAGAGGTGGTAATAGGAACCATAGAGAAACAGAAGTCATTCCTCAGAGCCATGGGAATCCTTGAGTTCCTAGAGCATTGGGAGTATTTCCACCCACAGTGAAGTCAAGAATTTCCAAACACTTGACCAAGAAGCACCACACTTCCAAACGAGAGCGAGGTCCATTAATATTTGCAGTATGGGACACTTCTGGATTGATACCAAGGTTAAGGTGTTATCACAAAACACTATCAAGGGGCTTGATGGTTCTCCTATAGCAAAGCAAAAACAAAACTAAAACTAAAATGAGGGCTGCAGTTACCACGCCACGGGCATTGTGCACACTTAAAAGATCATAGAGACATTTTAAAACATTGCTTATTACATGTTTAACAAGAGAAACTGCTGTAAGTTACCCTTCTAAAACATAGTTTTCTTTTGAAATCATGTTAATCAGCTTTGAATCCTGGATTAAAGAGATTCTTCTCCAAAAAACATCTTGTGACCATTAGGAAGGTCCAGCTAAAACAGAGATTCCCTTAAAAAGCTAATTTTTTTAGATATGAAATACCCAGATGGCATTCTTCTAGATTTTCTATTCATCACTGTAAACAACAAAAGCCCGTCACCTCAAGCCCTCCAGACCTCATGCTCCCAGGAGGGAGGCAAAGCCCTGTTGCGGTCATCAGGGTCTCAACCACCCGCCTCGGGGTCCAAATGGGGTGGCTTCACCCCTGCCCCACCACTGTATATGTAATGGTAACCACAACCCAAACTCTGCCCATCAAAAACATCAGAGGTGAGAATCTCAATAGTTAAAAAAAAAAATCTTTAAAACATTGAATTTAGGTTAAGAGAACAACAGAAGATCAGGGAAAATATTTCTTTAATTGAATTTAGGAACTAGAAAATGCTTTGAGATTTCAGAAATACCCATGAGGAGCAATGAATTTCACCACTCTGAACTGCCACAGTGAGCATCTTCCAGAAGATGCAGAGATCAGAGTGAACAGGCCCCAGGTCCAAGTGAGCCACACAGGAAAACCCCACAGGTGAACCCGACAGAAAAGGAGACGACGTCCGTCCAGACAAACTGTACACTGCAATCAATGCTAGCAATTAACTACAACTGTCCCAACCAAGACCTTCTGGCATATCTTTAAAATTAGTTTTTACCTCTTTCCACATAATGGTATGCCACATACCATTTCTCAACACTGAAAAAGAAAAAAAAAACAATGGATCAGTTAATACCTGTGATAATCGAAATAAAATCAGCTTTCCAAAATCCAAAACGTTCCTTTTAAATTCCACTTATTAATTCCAACATAACACACTCTTACACCTTTATGTCTAACACGGCCATTCCCCAAAATGGAGCTCCAATCTATGCACCTATGCACCATATACGTTAATGTATACACATAAATAAGATGTATGCATACAAGTTAAATCTATTCATATTTATCAAGGAGAAAAAGAAATCACCTTACTGTTACAAGATTTCCCCAAACATACACATACACACACACACATCCTTAACAACACAGAGCTAATATTCTAGAAATCAATATAATATACGTAGATAGAGAGAGGTAGGGGGCAATTATAAACCAAGGATATGAATGCTTTGACTTTTTATGAACGTAAAATATGTCCAGTTCCTGAAAATTACAACCTGTTCTAAAATTCTAAAATACACAAATTCTGTTCAAATCCTAATTAGCAGGGTCCTCCATTTTGTTGGCTTTGTCTGTCATTTTGCTATTTCTTTAAAATATTTTATAAATCATTTCCCCAATTTATCTCAATATCATTAACTACTTATTTAAAATTCCTTAAATGCAGGTCTTACTCTTAAGTTTTCTAAAGGAAAAAGTGACTCAGCCTGGAATCTTACCTATCGTTTTCTTTTTGTTAACTGCATTGTCTGCCTTATGTCGCTTCTGTTAGAGAAAGAAAAAAAGTTCTTAGATTCAAGAGTTCCAAATGAATAACTGAAACAGCAAACAGTAAGATCAGGAGGAAATAGGGGCAAGGAAACCACGCAGCATCAGTGCTAAAGCTCTAGGACTCAGTTCAGCGGTTTGCGGTCCCGACCACTCCTAAGTTTAGGGACTAACGCAGCAAACGTAGGTGTGGTCTACTTCGGCCCAAAGGATTACATTTGGTAATTTTAGTTCTAGCAGTGAACAAGCACTCTGAAGTATGAAACTTCTCACTCCTCCCTTGCTTTAGATCAGATTAAAAGAATTATTCAGAAAGATGAACCCAACAACAAACAATTAAATTCATTTTATTGATAAAGAACTTTTGGGGCAAAGTACCTTTGCTTTGATTTGTATTGCATTAGTTGCTTACCTATTCCCAGAAAAATGTACATAGGTGTTTGAGAGAGCGTGTGTGAGCGTGAGAGAGAGAGAGGAAGGAGGAGAGGGAGAGACAGAGCACAGAGAAAGGGAAGAGCCTGAAAAGAGGACAGAGAGAAATACGCAAGAGAGAGTATGAACGTGGTTGTGGCTGATGAACTTGGAGATACACTGAGAAATGTGTGAGGAGGAAGGAGATGCTTGTAAATTTACCTCAAGCACAGTCAGCACAACGCTGCTATACCAGACAGCAATACAATCCTCCCTTTGCTACCCAAATTAGCAGCTGTAAAGGAGGATGTAAGGAACATCAGTGACAAAAATCAAAGGGACTCCATGGACCCAACAACAGAATCAACAGTTTGCACTAGTCCTGTGTCACAGTCCAGGAATTTATGATACTGCGTACACAGGTTCCCTCCCGAGAAATATCATCCTGAACCTTGAGAAGCCAGTTAGGCTACAGACCAATTCTCTGTCTTAAAAAACCCAGAGCAACAAAAACGTTATAAGTTATATTCAGTACAACGTTTTTATTATCCGAAAGCAAAACTTACAAAATCTTCCACAATCTCTTTGATGCCTGCGATTGTTAAAATAATGATCAATGGCACCAGGGTGGTATATCTTCCTGTTGGAGATACATCGGGAATTTGCTGCAAGATAAGAGACCAAAAGAAGAAAGTTGGCAAATTAAAATCTTCTCCATGAAAAAGAAAATACAGCACTCACCCCTCATTCCTTTGCAGATCTGTTCCATTTGTGTTACACCAAAATAATTATCTTATTTTAAAAACGAAGTATTTTAGTATTTAGTATTTAAGTATTTTACCTATTTTTAAAACTCTATTCAACATTGTTACGTGTTTGAAACAGAAAAAAGGGTAAAAGTACAACCCTGGGGCCATTTTTCAATGCCTCTTTTGCTACCTGCAATTGCCCTTAAGGCCAAGCCTAAAGAGCTCTGCAGAGATCATGTTTGTTCCCGCGAACGGTGACTGGACGCAGGAAGCAAATTACATTCAAGTATTATGACACTTTTTCAGTTAAGTGACCTTTTACCAAAATTTCACTTTGCGTGTATTTAAGGTTATAAATTTTAAGTAACTTTTTACAAAACATTACCTGTAATAAGGCAATGAAGAGGAAGAAGGCATTAGCAGCTCTTCTAATCTGCTCGTACAAGAATCGAGGTAGAAATGTCAGCACGCTGTACTTGGCCGTACTACAGGAGCAGAGAGAATACTAACGTCAGTGATAGACGTAAACTCGAAAACACAAGAAAACAAAAAGTTTCAAAAATTTTACAAGCAATTTTAAAAACAAAATGTTTCGAAACTCAGGACAAGAAAATTGCTGTGCTGGCACCCTCGTAGGAAGCTTCATTTTGTAAAAGGACACACCTGATAAGAAAATCTTCTAACACGATCTTCATTTTCAAACTTTGTCAAGCATGTGTTCACAGTTTACAAACTTTGATTTCACACAGTGTATACAGAAAAATTTACCCACCTTCTAGAGGCTACGTGCTATGAACACAGTAAGCAAATAAAGGATGTTAAAGGAAGATACGTTTCAAGGATCACAAAACAGAAAAAGGTACATGTTCCAAGTACAGTAAGTACAATACAAACACTGAAACCAAGAGTGAGCAGAAGCATCACTCGAGCACGCACACAAGAAAGGAGGAATTATTATTCCAGAACTTGTGACACACCACAATTCTTATTACAAATCCACTGATTCAATGTAGAAATGTGACTCCATAAAACGCCCTGGGTCACAGGCGTGTGAATAACGTTCACCGTGTCCCTTTGGAAACGCCCGCAGATGCTTTATGCTCAACCACACCTAAACAAACTTCACGCCTTCCACACAACCTTTATTTGGCCACCTTTGCTCATACTTCTGCTTCCACCTGAGGCATCCTCTCCCCTCCACACTGTCTCTCCACGACTGAACCATCCTTCCCATCTCACCCTCCCATCCAACCTTCTGTCTTCCAGGAAGTCTGGTCACATTCACAAAGACTCTTCTTCCCCCAAGCCCACAGTAGGACGTTTACACCTACACTATCCAGTCTCTGCTTTGCTTTATATTATATTTCTTTATCTAGCGCCAGAATAGATTCCGGGAACAGTAAGAACGTTTACTTCAACTTCACACATTCCTGGACCATAGCAGATAATCAGTGAACAATGAATAATCCCAAGGCATAAACTGAGAACCTGAAGGGGTAAAATGAACCACACCTCCCCTCCTTTGTCTGCTCAAAGGCTTATCCATAAAAGTACCTGCTCAACTCCTAGCTCACCTTCTGAAGGCATGACTCTGAGTCAAATCTGAATTGAAATATATTCTAGCAAGATTATCTAGCAGGTTTCAAATATACAACCAATTAGAATCACCAAAATAGAAGAGCAGAGGGCTCTGGAGACAGAACACTAGAGGCATATGTACCGTGGTAAGACACGACAGCAACCAATCCTAGAATGACAAAATAAAAAAACCAGTTGACAACTCAAAAATATAGCAGCCTGAGGTCATCAGACGGAGCAGGAAATAGCCCCATGGACCATTTACTGGCACTGCCTCAGAGAGATCATCCCCACGGTACAACAGCCTAAGGTTTCACAGTACACAATGTCTAGTCATCTCCACAGATAGAATTATTTTTAGCCTTCTTCTACTTAAGATATTGTGATATTGTGATTTTTAATAAGAAATATATATATATATATATTCGGTCTTCATCGCCATTTCTGGCACAGAGCTCCTAAAACCTTGGAATTTCCCAAGTGATGAGAGCATAAAGGTAACTTTTGTTATATTAACGAGCTAACTTTTGGACAGCCCCCGGGGAACCTCAGGATGGGGGCTGGTTGCCAGGGAACCAACCATGTGACTGGAGGGTTGGAACTTTCAGATCCATCCCTGACATCTGGGGAGGAGGCCTGAGGTTGAATTGATCACCAACAGCCCATGATTCAATCAATCATACGCATGTAATAAAGGTCCAGAAAAACCCAAAAGGAGGGGGCTCAGAGAGCTTCTGGGTTGATGAACACATGGAGACTTGGGAAGGGTGGCACAGCCAGAGAGGGCATGGCATCTCTGCGCCCTTTCCCACACAGCCTGCCCGCTGCAGCTCTTCCATGTGGATGTTCTTGTGATATCCTTTTATAATAAACTGGTGATCTAGTTCGAAATGTTTCTTGGAATTCTGTGAGCGGCTCTAGAAAACTTATTGAAAACAAGGAGGGAGTAGTTGGAACCTCCAATCTACAGCCTGTTGGTCAGAAGCACAGGTGAGAACTGGCCTTGCAAATGGCCAGTTTGGGGGCGGTGGGGGGTGGGTCTTGTAGTGCTGAGCCTTCAACCTGTGGGATCTGATGCATCCCTAGGTAGCCAGGGTCAGAATTGAGTTGAATTGTAGGACACCCAGCTGGTATCGGAGAATTATTTGGTAATGTGGGGAAACTCCCATACACACCCCCAACTCATTGGAATTGGTGATGAGCATCAGAATCTTTAGGTACTAAACATGTATATGACAAATTATATGAAAACCACTTTTAAAACAGTTCAAAGAATCTGGCACTTGAAGGAGTATCAGTGAATTAGCTAGAAAATTTGCTTAGATGGAGCCCCTATTCATTTGTGTAGCCCTATAGGGGTACTGGGGCCCAGGGCGGCCCACCCCAAAACATCCCACAATGGCATACTGATTATTTTGAATTACCATTTGTTTTGACTTAAAGTTTTGACTCTCCTTTCTCTGTTCCCCCTGAAAGCAGGAAATAAATATCCCATGTGAAAAGTATCCTTCCCCATACCAGGAAATAGAAACATCCTTATCACCAAAGCTACGGGATTCAGGGCTGAGAAGCCCGCACAGGCATATCTCATTTTATCATGCTTTGCTTTACTGTACTTTGCAGACACTGCATTTTCTACAAGACCCTCCACCAGCAAAAAGATTATCACTTGCTGAAGGCTCAGATGATGGTTAGAATTTTTTAGCAATAAAGTATTTTTTAATTAAGGTATATATATTGTTTTCTTAGACATAAGGCTATTGCACATTTAATGGACTACAGCATAGTATAAACATAACGTATATATGCACTGGGAAACCAAAGCATTTGTGTGACCCACTTTACTGCGACGTTCAGTTTATTGCACTGTCTGGAACCAAACCTGTAATATCTCTGAGGTACGCCTGTATAAACAAACCTTGTTACTTTTACTATTTACCACCTCAAGCCTAAATTCTACTTAAATTCCTCACTAATTACATACCCCAAACCTAAGTTTCTTTATCTTGTCAATTCCTCATGAATTTATTGTTTCTTTGTGTAAAAGATATATAATCTGCCTGCTTTGTTCACTCTCTAAGCATTATTTTTTAATGATGATCTCCCATACATACCTATTAAATTGGGTTTTTTTCTCCCATTAATCTGGTCTTGTGTCAATTTTTATTATTAGTTCAGCCATAAGAACTCAAGAGGGGTGGGGGGGGAGCATTTCCCCTCCCTGACAGTTTTAGAGAGGCAGCCAGGAGAACCCACCAACTGAAAAACTGCTTTCTGCCGGGTCTACAGAAGGTTAAGAGATGCCATCTGACAGAAGCTGGCAAAAAAGTAAGTATTTCTTACTATGTCAGCCTCCCAGATTTCTACCTGTGGGATCCAGTGAAGATGAAAGTGGTATGAATCTTTTTTTCTCTCTAAATTTAGATTAGCAGGAGAAATTTGTCAGACTAGTCTCTTGGGCAAAAGTGATTCTGGTAAAGATTTGGCATGAGTGCTCTTGTTTTCTGTTGATCCCATTCGTCCCACAGATGGTCATTGTTTTCTTTTGTCTCCACCAGCCGGAGGATGAACACGCATCTGGGGGTCAGCCCACTAGGCTGCAGACCCGAGCTCAGGGAATCTAAAAACAGTGGGTAAACTTTTGGCTTGATAAGTCAGCCTATTCTGTTAAAAAGGAGGGAGGAATATGTGATTCCCTGTGTTTTGGTATGGCCATTTAAAAACAGGGCCCTCACAGTTCCCACCCTCACTGTCTTTGGCTAGCTCTGGGAGTGAATGCTTTGGATGTCATGAGGGCTGCATCCTTTGCACTCTCGTTTGGGGACGCCACTTGCATCCATGGTTAAGCCATAAAAAAGCTTATTGGTCTGAGTCACTATTAAGATCCTACTCGTCAATGGCCAGATGATAGATCCTTTGAGTTGGAAAAACCACATTCAAAAAATTTTTAGAGAGCTCTGATACTGGTATAACGGCTAGCCATTAAGACTCTCTTAAGACGGAGGACAGAAATTAGAACAAAACTCAAAGTCCATTCAGACCCTTTCCTATTTGTCTTCAGACATTTGCAGATAGTGTAAAAGATCAGGACACTGAAAATACAACTGTCTGGCACTTAAGAAGAAACAGAAAAAAAAATAATATAACACATAAACTTCGAAACTCCCTAATGAGATAAAATAAAAATTTAGACTTGAAACAAAAATCCAGTGCAAAATTCCCTTCTTAAAATATGGCCACAACTGCCTTTTAAAACTTCTCTTTCCTACAAGATTTACAGGGAGCACTGCAGCCTAACCTCTAAAAGTATGCAGGTGACTGATGGAAACGCTGAAGGCCAGAAAATGAATTCAGCAGAAGTTCCTGGGACAGCCAGCAGGGTGCGCTGTGCTGGCTCTATAAGCAGGCTCTGCCAACTTCAGGCCTTCCTATGAAGCATCCTTTGCAGATATATCCTAGAACCTCCTCCCAGGGAATTCATGCCCTGGACAACAGCCCTCTTACCTCCACTCACTGGCCATGCTATGACGCCCAGTCAAGAGAGAAAAAGAAAGTTTCACATTGCCCTTTCCTTTCCAGATCCTGACCCTTTGGTCGTTGACTCTTTCTCTCCCAGTGATATCTATTGCGTTCTTGCTTGTCTTGTTTTGTGTCCTAAGGGTTTGGCTTGGCTTTCCGCTTGCCTGGAATGTGCAGGCTGTTGGTTCTCCCTTTTGGCTATCTTTAAGAGTAACTCTGGACCTTGTTTGGTCAAGTTAACTAAAATTAAATAAATGGTTATTTTAAGAATTTTTTAAAAATAAGCTTTAATATCAATAGTGTATTTAAGAAGAACTGGAACTTAATTTTCTTTTCATATCTTGAAAGAACAAAGTTTTCTTGGATTATTTATCTGGTCCCAGTAAAAGATTATGAAAGGAAAACAAAGATTTTATGTTTTATCACAGTAATTTTCTGTGCTTTACTAGATCTTTGATTACTGAAGAAAACTGAATCTTCTCAACAGTAAGAGCTAAGTTTTACTAACAGCTACATAATCTTCTGTATTTGCCTTTAAAATCTTTATCATCACTTTGGTTGAATAAATAGGTATTGTTTCACAGTAACCTATGATCCTATTTGACCAATGTTTTAAAACTTCTTTGATATTTTTGACAAACTTCCCAAAATCAGATTCTAAATAAAATCTCTTTTTTGACCAGGAACATTCCAAAAAGTTTGTTAAACTAATTAGGCATATTTGATACGATAAATTACACTGGAAGCATCATCAAGTAAGAAGTAGCATAACGTCTTCTTTAGTTGTATTTGTACAGGTATATGTGTTCTAGAAATTATGTGAGATTCCTAAAAATCTGATATGTCCTGGTGTAACATATTAGTCATAATTTTAGTTATCTTAAAATATTGTATATCACAAAAATAACCAAATTTCTTTGTCAACTGTATTATAATGAACTATTTTAAAGTCTTTTGCCATTTATAGTTACTCTGATGCTTTTGCAAAATGCTTCATAGATAAGAAACTCATAAAACTGAACTTGAGGGCCAGCCCAGTGGCATAGTGGTTAAGTTTGGGCACTCCGCTTCCGCGGCCCAGGGTTCACAGGTTCAGATCCTGGATGCAGACCTACACACTGCTTATCAAGCCATGCTGTGGCAGGCATCCCACATATAAAATAGAGGAAGATGGGCACAGATGTTAGCTCAGGGCTAATCCTCCTCACCAAAGAAAAAAAAGAACCGGCGCTCTGTCATCAAAAATTGAGGCTCACACTAAAAGGACTGAATCTGAGCATCAGGAAAATGTCCCAGCTGACTTTCATGCAGAGGTGGCAACAACAGAATCTGTAAAGATTGTGGCACGTGCGGATGAAGTTCATTCTGCTTCTGCAAAAAAATGACCCCTCATTGTCAAGCTGTTGCCATCCAGATGTCCTCGTAGCATGGCAACAGCCTGCTCCTGAATCAGAGAAATTAAGATGGGTGAACAATGGCTGTAAATTAAACAGTTGGGGCTAAGGGAAACCCAAGATGGCTGCTTGGTTCTTCCCAGCTCCCTGGCAAACCCCATTTATTGGATTTTGCATTTCTTCACCCACCATAGGAAAAACTATTTTTGTCTCCAGAGGCCTCCGAACTCCTCCCCCTGGGTCCTTTGAGCATCTGCAGCTGAACTTCACTCAATTGCCACTTAGTAGGGATCATCAATATGTTGTCATTAGTGTATGTATGTTTTCCAGATGGGTTGAAGTCTTCCCCTGCCACAAAGCTGACATCCTCACAGTGGTAAAGAAACTGTTAAAAAGTACATTTGCAAGTTGGTGTATGGCTTCCACAATCTCCAACGACCGAGGCACCCACTCCACTGGGCAAATCATACGAGCTTTAACAAAAACCTGGCAAACTTCTCAGAATTGTCACTGTTCCTATCACTCGAATCATCAGGCAAAGTGGAGAGAACTAAAGGAAAAACTGGATTCAAGCAGAACAAGAATTAATTACATGGGACTAACTGAGCTGATGAGGATGATTATAATTTCTATGACTTTTTGTCTGAAATATTACTATTCTCTTTTAATCTTTTGTTTTTCCAAATTTAAGGAAGCCTCTCTTTCTTTTCTCTTAAGCTATCCATGACTTAAGGCAATTTGATGAATTATACCTTTGTAAGCAGAACTGAAACAAATTTTCTCCCTTCCTGAGCTCTCCAGAATTCAGAAACTCTCAGTGAGTGTTCTTATTTTCAGGACAATATATTTTTTTGCATAAATTCAATAAGAAACTGTTCTCCTTGTAACAGGACACAATTGGAAACACTGGTTATATTACCAAGGCTTTGACTGGAATGTCATGTTTGAGAGAGCCATGCATGAACTCAGATATGACCAAACAGCTTTAAGGTACTAAGATTGACTCTATCAAGCCAATAAAGCCCTTTGGAAAAACAGCCTGGTACGTTACACACAGGGTTCCTGACAGCCTAACCGGGTGGGAAAAGAAGTGCAGGTGCAGGAACCTAAAGATACGTTGCAAGTCTTAACAAGGGAGGAATTCACCCAAATCTACAGGTATCGCAGGCGGAGTCTGATGGCAAGTATTTGGTTTGGCTTCTTAGCCTCAAGAAACTGTTAAAAGTTCAATCTAGAGATTCCTTGTGAAAAGTTCCCACAAAGCAAATTTTAAAAAGCCTATATGATCAATCGCTCCTCTTGCTGTACTTATGTAAATAACTAGGACAAGTTTATTAAACTAGACATTTTGCAAACAAATTAGTTTTAATTTGAATATATTTGGTAAAAATGAGGGTAATTTAGAGAGAAAAATTATGTTTCAGTAGAAACTATAATATACACTTATTAGATTGTATTATATTATTATAGGATATTATATTATTATAGGATATTAGATTCTAGTGCTGTTAATTTTCCTTAAAGTTTTGTTATTTACCTAAAAACTGGACTGGATCCTAAATTCTTCCAGTTTCCACCAAAATCTGACTACAACTCTCCAAACTAATATTTCCAATTTTCTCTTATCTTTTTAAACTTAGAATCATTGAGAACTAAAGTCGCCCTTTTCTCTAAAGCCCTGCAAACCGAAGCTGAACAACTTAACGTCAACCGAAAGGGCCCACGACAGCCAGTGTTCGGTCCTTGTGCTGCTGGTGTGCGAGTCAGCAGGAAGTTTACCTGAACACTCGATGACATCATCACGGATATTTCAAACTGCAGAAGATGCTTTGACCCTGACATCTAGAAACCTTCTCGACTGCCTGCCCGCTAGGCTCAGAAACTGGTTTATAATTTGCTCCAACCATTAACCTTTGTTTTTGTTTCCACAGAAATGCCTCTTACTAAACACCTGATGGCTTGCAGCACAGATCTAACTTTGGGAGCATCACTGCCTCCTGAAATGAGACACAACTGTTTAACCGAACTGATCTATTTTTAAGACTAAAAGGTTAATTCAATGAAATAATAAAGTAATCTATCAGCTCAACTTTTAACATGTGAACCTTCCAGGGAAGTTTCAGAGGAGGGAATTGTTGGGGCCAAGGCAGGCTGCCTCAAAATATCCCACGATGCCATATTGATTATTTTGAATTAAAGTTACTTAACTTAAAGTTTTACCCTCCTCTCTCTGTTCCCCCTAAAAGCAGGAAACTAATCTCCCACCTGAAAGGTACCCTCCTCATACCAGGAGATAGTGACATCCTCATCACCAGAGCTAGGGAATTCAATGCTGAGATGCCTGTATAAGCAAATCTTGTTACTTTTACTAATTTACTACTTCACACCTAAACTCTGCTTAAATTCCTCACTAACTACATACACCAAATCTAAGTTTCTCTGTCCCGTCAATTCCTCACAAATTCATTTTTCCTTTTGTATAAAAAAGAAAGATATATAAACTGCTTGCTTTATTCACTCTCTGAGTATCAGTTTTTATAATGATGTCTTGTGTGTACATATTAAATTGGTTTTTCTCCTAATAATCTGGTCTTGTGTCACTTTTATTATAAGTCCAGCCATAAGAACTCAAGAAGGGTAGAGGGGCAAATTTCCCCCTTGCTGACAGGGATAATAGTATGTCACTGTAACAATTTGCCAGGCAAAATAGCTGACACTAAGCTCATTAGAGAGTAGGAAAAATACATCAAACTCATGTATGTGGTAGCTCATGGTACGCAGTTTTCTTCACCACAGCTTAGAGGACAAGTTAAATGCAATTTCACACATTCCTTTTAGCAACACTCTCAAATACTCACTCAGCAAGGAGTTCTGGATTATTGGAAGTGGAAGACAACAAAATGTCCTAAGGAGGTTGTTCAAGTCTTCATAAACAGCTTAATTCATTTATCCTTTAAGAGTTCTTTAAACTAACCCACAGGAAAAAGCAAGAGCGAGTGAGACCACTAAATGCAAAGGCCTCCCCAGTGGGCCCTCTGCCACCCCCACTGACAATGGACATCACTGCACGCCCAAGAGTCACCCAGAGGATGTGCCGATGGACAGCAAAACCTATGGTCCTCCCCACCTGGCATCAACTCCTGATGCTTTGCCAACCATCCTTCCCAAATTACATTCCGGAAATCTTGAATGCAAAAATTCTTGTTGATAAACAGGGCCCGTCAATGCTAAGATATGACCTCCTCATTGGAAATTTTCGTTTCATTTTACTGAACTACTAAATTTTTACCAGTTACAAACAAAAGGTTAATAAGCTCATTTTAAAACTGACATTTTTAATTTCAGCACTTCTCCTATTTCTTAGTCTACAGCTGGAAAAAGGTACCACACACTGCCTTATCTCACAGCCTATCCCCAGAATGCAGTAATTGGACATGGACCAGTGCTATTCGTGCTATAACTGTTGACAGCACTGCGTTACAGCTCACATGGGCTTTTTCAGCATATTATTTATAATACCCATTCAATAAGAATAATGGTTTAGGTTCTAATCAATCAACTTATAAATAGGGCATTGAACATAAGGTCATAAATTAGAGACTCCCTATAATTCCTATTAAACAGCATGAGTGTCTCATTCTTATCATATTTCGAAATCTGTTTTTTGCTCAATGCATTATTCAATGAATAGCTGTGCACACAAAGCAGCTTCTTTCATACAGAAATGTGGCCTGAGAAGAAGAAAACAGAGAGAAGATAACATTTTGAGCTCAGAGCTTGCTGCCAGGCAAATCTTTCAGTGTGGAGAACTCTCAGATAAGCAGTTCCAAATGCAAGACACTGATATTTTTAGCTAATATCTTTAAATGTGGCACCACTGAAAAGTATGTTTTATTCTATTCCTTCAAAAGAAAACGTGAACTTTATGATATAAAATGAAATGAAAATGAGTTGTGAGACTCTTATTCAACGTTGCACTGCAAATCTCAAAAGATCATTTTCAATGATATTCTCCATCTTCAGTAAAAAGAAACCACAAATATTTATTATGAAAATGCCTGGCCTAAAGGCAAACGAGCACAGGAGTCGCGATGAGCCTGACTCTCCCGCTGACCCAGAAGAGAAGCTGACAGCTCCGAATCTACTGGATCACACCCCTTCGGCCCTTCACTCAGAATTCAATACATTCCTCCCAAACACAGGGAAATAAATCCTACCAAAAGGGCAAGTTTAAGCCTCTCCCAGGTTCTGGCATTCTACAAGTCACACAAGACGCGAGGGGACTCTGAAATTGAGTTATCAAAACAGAAGCGCCTGAACCGTCCTGCTGACGCCCTGCACGTCGCTGCCCTCCGTCCGGAGGCAGCGGGACCGCTGGCTGCAAGGGGAGGTCATCGCAACTAGTCCTTGAGGGCACTTCCTGGGCAGGCAGCGTCCAGGAGCTGCACCAGTGAGGGAGACCTACGTAGCCCGAGGCAGTCGGATTGGGAGACCAGCAGGGGCCGAGGCGAGGAGCACACGGTTCCCAGGTGTGGAAGGCGCAGACACTGCATCTAGGGCTGGATATACTGCAAGGCTGTCAGTCCTCTGGGTTGCAAAGAGCCGAAGGAGTTTAGCTATCAAAAACCCAAGACAAGCTGTATCATTTTATTTTTGTGAATTTCTCACATAATTGCAAAACTTTATTCTAATGTTTAATTTTAATGGACATTTTTCTGTTAGGTTTTGTGAACTTTTCTGTAGGCACGATCAACTAAATGTACAGCTCAGTTTTTCATAAAGTGAACACACCCCTGTAGTTGTCTACTTGAAATTTAACACAGAGAGATGCAGAAAAGAAGTCTCTATGTGTGGGATTCTAACAGCAATTAAGGCCCGGTCTAAAGGCTACCTAGCTTCTGATTCACGATTGTAAAATGGACACACACAGTTATCACCTCCGCCTACTCAGGCATCACTAAAATAGTAGAAAGAAATTAAAAACATACAGTCCCATTTCTAAAACTAGGAAGGAATCATCAGCCAAGAATTTTCTTTTCTTCTTTTGGCAAGAAAGTTGTCTGCATGCCTTGAAGGTACCTTCTGAGTATGAGCTGCGACCAGAGAGGAAGCTGCAGAGGAAGGGCCCTGGGCAGCAAGCCGGAGAGAAGCAGTTTTCCTTTCAGATTATTTTCTGAGAAGTAATTCAGTTCTAGCAAGAAGGTCACTGTGTTAGTCGGGGTTCTCCAGAGAAACAGAACCAACCGGATGCACAAGTAGAGGGGAATGAGATTTCTTACAAATGGACTCACACAATTATAGTCCGACAAGTCCCAAGATCTGCAATCAGCAAGCTGGAGGCCCGGAGAGCCGATGGTGGAGTTCCAGTCCAAATGCAGGAAAAAGACCACGACACAGGAGTTTCCCTCTTACTCTGCCACTCCTTCTATACAGGCCTGCAGTGGATTGGATGAGGCCCACCCACATGGGGAGGGTAAGCTGCTTTACTCAGTCTCTGATTCAAATGTCAATATCATCCAAAATCACCCTTACAGAAACACCCGAAATAATGTTTGACCAAATATCTGCATGCTCCATGGCCCAATCAAGTTGAAACCTAGAATTCGCCATCACCATCACGGGTGGGCAGAGGACAGCACAAGCTCGGTATGTCGGAGGGGTCTGTGGACAGGAAGAGAGAGGCTTGTCTGCAAGGCAGAGGAGGCTCATGAAGTGGAGACTTCAACGATGGAAGAGGGACTGAAAGCAAAGGGAAATATTTAAAGTCTCTACACAGAGGAGCTGAGCGGGGAGGTCAGAGTTAAGAGTCCGGAGAAACTTCATGAGATAAACTATAAACGGCTAAAAGCAAAGGCTTAAGAAAAGAAGCTTTGTTCCTCTCTCATCAGCCCCCTTGCTCCTTGCTGCACAGAAACTTTACACAGCCAGATTGCTACAGCCAGGCCAGAGACCCCAAGATTACCCCTGGGCAACCACTGAAACCTCGCCGGAGGACAGGAAAAATCCTCCACGTACTCGCGTTTGAAAGTCCTTCACCTAAAAGCAAAGCTTGCTGTCTGACCTATACCCACAGAGCACCCCCTCAGTCTGCTTTGCTCTCCCTTCAAAAAATTACCAGATATGGGTAGAAAGAGATTCAAAAGTGAAAACAGAAAAAAAGGGGGAGACTTGAGGAAACAGACAATGCAGCAAACTTTAAAAGACTACTTTTAAAAATGCTAACATCTTCAGAATTATAGGATGATAATACATTCACATAAAACAAGAGTAAAATGCTGTTTTTAAAAAGTAACAGAATACGGGGCCAGCCCGGTGGCGCAGCGGTTAAGAGCACACGTTCCACTTCGGCGGCCCGGGGTTCACTGGTTCAGATCCTGGGTGTGGACATGGCACCGCACCGCTTGGCAAGCCATGCTGTGGTAGGCATCCCATGTATAAAGTAGACGAAGATGGGCACGGATGTTAGCTCAGGGCCAGTCTTCCTCAACGAAAAGAGGAGGATTGGCAGCAGATGTTAGCTCAGGGCTAATCTTCCTCAAAAAGTAACAGAATAAAGGAGCTAATAAGAATTAGAAGTGTGATAGTCTAACTAACATAATGCAATCAGAGGAATGAAAAATAAAAGTGAGTAAATCTCCAAAAACATAGAACAAAAACTGACATGAAAAAGAAAAGAAAAGAGATCTGAGAGAGCCAATATGAGAGTCCATATCCAACCACTGAGTTCTGCAGAAAACAGAGACAGAGAACATTTAAAAAGTTACACAAGTAAATTTCCTAGAATTCTAAGAAATAAAGTTTCTGATTGAAGGGCTTCACCAAGTACCCAAAACAAGAAGAGACCTATACCAAAATTTTGAAATTATAAATACTTTTTTAAAATACAAGATTGTAAAAGGACCTTTCTTATAAAGGGGGGGGGGGGAATCTATACGACATTGAACATCTTAAGAGCAGCATGGACAGCTAGATTATAGAACATTAGATTTCTATACCCAGCCAAACGACCAGACACTCAAATTTACTTTTCGCGTAAGCTTTCTTAGGAAACTACTTACTGCAAGATGCGCTCCAACAGTGCTAGAGATTGATCAATATAGAAAACACACACAGCATCCAGAAAATAGGGACTCCAACTCAGGAAAGCAGCAAAAACCTCTGGGATGAGAGCTTTACAAGACATCTACAAAACAACCAGTTGCCTGGGAAGGAAATCTCTAGGGGAAAAAAATAGGACTGAGAAATTATTCTGAGGTATTGCTTTTAAAATATATAGAGAGGTTGTATAATATAAACATACAGTGATTTCATGGAAAAAATAAGGATGGATATGCAAAAAATTGTTGTAGTAGAAAAATGAGGCAGGAAATCAACTTACACTGGGAAAGAGACAGACATGACATGCTGCTGCCCTCCTCAGCCCAGAAGGGAAGAAGCTAGATCTCTATCTACAGGGGAGCTCAGAGAAGTCACTTCTAAAGCAAATTTAGAGATACGGTGGAAACCACCAAAAGAATTAAAAACAGAAAGAGTTCAAAGTGGTTGCCTTTGGTGGAACAGAACCAGAATGGGAGAGACGGGGCTGCAGACTATTAATTTTCATGAAAAGCTTCCACAGTATTTGAACTTTTAACTACTTACATATCTTATTTTAATAATTTAATATTTTAAATAAAAATTAATAATGTCCAGATATAACTGTTAAGGGACAGGTCTTTTATTTTTAGCTAATTTCAGGAATGGTCATACATAAGGAGCTATGTATCAAAACACGAAATTAGGCTAAAGACCTAATTTATTCTTACACTACCTCCCACCACATAATGATCTGGTAACCACTCATATCTGGTATTAACCCCCACGGTCACTTCCTTCTGCCAGTAAGAACTGGGCCGTAGGTCAGCGCTGAGGAAGGGAAATTCTCACCTGCCCTGTATGAGTCGAACAAGAGACACACATTAGCCCTGTGAGTACAGAACTTTTCTACAGTCGTTCCTTTGAGAAGAACAGGCTGGCTTGAAGAATAGGAGTCTTTACCCTACAACTCAGCACACAGGAAAAATGAGAGTAAAGTTCTTCCCCCTTAGATGGAAATCACTCTATTCTGAAGAGTATTAGCTCTCATTAAGTTCTCTTGCTTCCTTTAATCTTCTGCCAAATTCCTACAACATCTTTCTTTCTTCTTTCCATCAAACCACATCCTTCTTTTCTGAGCCAACAGCCCAAGGGGTCATCTTCTCTACAAATTTCCCTATTCACGTCTACCAACGCACAGTCTGTAATCCATCCAGCCATTCATTTCAACAGTGTGTGTGTGTGTGTGTGTGTGTGTGTGCATGAGAGGGAGAAAGCGTGGCGGGGAGGTGGGAGAAGAAACAATTTCTTCTCCTCTTACGCAGGGAGCTCTAAGCTGGCCACGTCAAATATGTATTCTCTTCACCACCTCTACCAGCCTTGCAGGCAGAGAGCCCGCCGCACCCCTCAGACCAACTACACAGCGCCCTCTGCTGGCCAGCCGTCATAGCAGCGTTTTCTGCAATGAACACGAGCAGCAGGTCAGCCAGAGGAGATCAAGTTCCTCAGTAATTTTCTAACACAAACCCTCAGGGAAGTAACGTTTAAGGAAGAAGTTTAAAGCTTTATTTCATTTTAATAATTGGTATTCACTCATGACCATTTAATATAAAAACACGAAGTAGTATACTTCATTCCTAAGTAATCCTAAAATGTTTTCTCATCTTTTCATTTAGTTTACTCATTATACGCCCAGAGTTAGATCCAGATTTTGTGGGGCATTGATATAATCTGTATATAATACACATACAATTTGGAGATCTCACTTTAAGAAACATACAAAAACCAAATAGAGTACAAAAGTGAATACTCACTTAGAATGAGGGGGGAAATCACACCATGATATAACTCATGAAAGCTTAAATAATATTGCAACTTCCAGGAAACATAGTATTTTTATTAACTTTTTGGTCCTCTAAAATACTTTTTCCCCCATGTTTTTCATTTCATTTGCTTAGATCACTTATTATATGACAATTTTGTATTAGTTTTTACAGAAAGAATAGAAAGATAATTCTTTCCTCCAGCTACGGTTGATAAGTTACTTTCCATTGATCTTTTGGTAATGTTTCTTTCAGCTTCACAATTCATGAACAGTACTAAGTCATGTAAATTTTTTGATCATTGTCAAATTCAGACAAACTTCTATCAAATTTCTTTTACAAATGAAACTTAAAATCTGGACAGATTAGCTTCTGCAGTCTAGCTTCTGGTCCCATACGTTTCAAACACTGTTTCTCCAGCACGACTCACATACTTCAGGAGTAACATGTCGCACTGGTATTTTTATCCTTCTAACTCTACACGGCCAAACCACAACCCCAGGAGAAGTGGCAGCATGGGCAGTAGTTCTCTCATGCTGGGACACTTAACAATTCAACTACTCACAAAAGTGACTGCACACCACACAAATACACCTCTAAACCCAAAGCAAACGTTCTTTCCAACTTTTCCTTATCTAGATCCCCAAAACACCACTCCAACGCCATCTAACAGGAGAGGAAGTGTGATAAAGGAGAACAGCTCACTGAAAAGAGACGAGTCTGAGCGATCAGCGTTCAAATCTCTTTCTAAGTTAAACAAAATTCCCTGGCCATGGAAACATATTGTAGGGTCTCTTCCAGGGCCTAGGATGGGCAGATGTCTTGAGGCTTAAGCTCCATGAGCTTCAAGTAAATCTGCTTCTGTGGATATGCATATAATCTAAAACAAACATGTAAGCGATCTCCACAAGGTGATTTTAATAACTACTTATATACCTTTTCGTGATTTTTCCAAGCTTCTCACACATCTTACATAGACATGGATACAAATTCACACATATCCAGAGAATTGCCAGTGTTCCAGGAAAATGGGACATTATGCCATTTTCTGAATTTTGCTTTTCTCACTCAGCAACACTGCAAAATCCTTGCAAGTCAATGATATAGCTTTAATTCATTCTTTTTGATGGCTATATAATATTCCACAATTTATTCAGTCATTCTCCTATGATGAGCATTTACTTTATCTCCAGACTTTCATACTATAAAACATATCACAATGAATATCATGTTCATATGTCCATGAATCCTGGTGAGTTTACTTATATGAGATAGACTACCTTAAGTGGGGTTAAGAGTCTAAGGATCACATGGTTTTTTAAATTATTAACTAAAGTCCATACTTTATTCAGATTTCCTAAATTTGTACCTAATGTCCTTTTTCTGTTCCAAGGGGATCATAAATTTTTAATTTTGATAGATATCAGATTACTTCCCAAAAGCATTTTAAAAGTTCCCATTTCTACCAACAACATATAAGAATCCTCTTCACCTCCAACTCTCTGCCGGCAGTAGGTGCTAACAATCTTTCACAGCACTCAGCCTTATGTCAAATAGCACATCGCTGTCATGTTAACTTGCATTCCCTTGATTATAACAAAGTTGAATATATTTTCATACATTTGTGGGCAATATGGCTTTGCTCCATTATCACCTCCTCATATACTTGACCCATTTTCCTATTGGCTGGTCTTTTCAGTGTCCATTTACAAGAATTCTTGGTAGTGTCTATTAACTCTAACATGTGTTAAATAGTTTTCAAGACCACTCATTTGTATATTGAGTTTTTTAAGTGGTACCTTTGCCATACAAAGAGATGCTGGATAATGTAAATGTTCCCCAAAAATTTATAGCACCTTGATTTAGTATTAAGAAATGCTTCCCCATCTTTATTTTATACATATGTAGTCCCCAAGATTCTCTTTATAATTTTTTTAATATCAGTCTTTAATTTTTGCAATCAGAATTTATTTTTACATATAAGATAGGATGGAGTCCAATTTTGTCTTTATCCTAACAGACAGGCATATTATTTAATAAATGGTACCACCACAATTATCTATTCCACTTAACGGTAATATCACTATGTAATATATTGTCATATATTTAGTTCCACGGATACCTTTGTCAATTCCTATGTCAATACCATATCAATTTACAGGAGCTTTCCATATGCTCTGACTCTTGGTAAGGTAATGCTTCTCTCAGTATTCTTCTTTTCCAAAATTTTCTCGGAGATATATATATATATTTTTTTTTAACCCAAGTTCTCGATGGGAAACTAACACCACAAATCAGAGGGAATGCTAAAGGAAGAGCATTAGTTTCCGTATCTTTTTTAAAAATAGTTATTGCAGGGCCAGCCCCGTAGTGTAGTGATTGAGTTTGCGTTCTCTGCTTCAGAGGCCCAGGGTTTGCGGGTTTGGATCCCTGGCACAGACGTATGCACCGCTCATCAAGCCATGCTGGGGTGTCATCCCACATGCAAAATGGAAGAAGACTGGAACAGATGTTAGCTCAGGGACAGTATTCCTCAAGCAAAAAGAGGAGGATTGGCAACAGATGCAAGCTCAGGGCCAGTATTCCTCACCAAAAAAACCCCAAAACAATAACAACAACAAAAGTGGTTCTTGCAGATTTGGCCATGATCATTTGGTGCAATAACACAGAGAAAGCGGTTCCATCCTAAGAGCCTCTAAAGATTGTTTTTAAGTCACACGCATATATGCTTTACACGAAATTCTCACACGAGGATTTGGTTTCTTGAACTGTTTAAGTCATCATTTTAGGAAAATAAACCTGGAATTTTTCACATTATGATTAATAATTCCAATTAGTAGTAATACTTTGATAAATAGGATATAGTTTGGGAAATAGACATTATTATGAGCTAATGGCAAAATGCTCACATAACTATGGTAATGTATTAAAACAAAAAGTCATTAATCCAAGACTGATCCACAATATTTATACAATATTTTAGCCAATTTCTCAATCTGGTAGATTTTCAAATGAAAAGTACACTATTTGCCATTAATTAGAAAGTCCTTTTTTATTGAAAGCCAATGAGAATGAAATGACCACTGTGAAAAAAAAAAATTGAAAGGCAAATATGAATGCAGGTGAATTTAGAAAATGAGCAAGTACTGTGGTTAGAATAAAAAATGTTCTTAATCGGAAATTGAATTCTGCTACTTGCAACACAAACTCAGTTGAAGTCACCTAAGCCACTGGGGGGCTACTGTCCTCTCAGCATAGAATTCCAGACGTGAGCCATCCAGTGCTGACGCAGTAGGTCCACAGAGGTCAATTATCCTAGGCACCTTCTCTCTGCTCCCTCATTTCATTTGCCACATTTTTGCCACAAAATAGCTGCTCCCCTTCAGATTCAGAGCTGTGTTCCACACAGAAAGAAGGAAGACAGGAGGCTCTGCACCTCTCTCGGGGGTGGAACTTTCCGGAACATCCTCAGCTCATGGCTTATTGGCCAGAACTGCATCTCACAGCCATTTCTAGTTCCGAGCATTCTTAACTGGGCGCACTTAGAACACAACTGGTCGCAGTATCTGTCTTAATGCCTTTTTCTGAGATAAGCAAACGCCCAAGCCATTTCAAGGGCTGCTGGTTTTACACATGGTCAGTCAGCCAGGTGGTCCGGGTCCCCAGTCCACGCGCCATGAGGGGTCAGCATGGACTGAGGTTCAGGGTCGGACCGAGACTGTTCTACACATAGATTAGACTGGAAAAGAGTGGAAATATTAGTGGTTTGTGCTGGGAGTATGACAAAAATCACGTTCCCATTATAGCATCCATACTAACGAATGGACCTAAAATTAGAGGTGAAAAAGTCTGTCCGCTCCCCTCACATGAGCTCTGAACCAGAAAAGAACCAACTTTCAGCGACAAAAGCAGGCAAGGCCTGGACATCATAACTGGGTATTATCTGTGATAAACACAAAGTAAGAGTTCACACAAAGCAAAACGTAATTGTCCTTTATAATGAGCAGTAATCAAGCATTCGCTAGATTAGTTTCCCCTGAAGAATAAGAGAGAAAAAGGTCCAGTCAGGTCGTAGGGAAAACTCTTCTAACCCCAGCTCCAGCTTGTAGAAGCCACTTGAACTTTCGATGCCTCTACGTCTACACTCCTAAGTGAAGACCACTTTTTTCCTGCCTGTGTCACAGGTCTTGGAAAATTATGGCTATTTTATAATTCTAGAGCAAGAAAGAACACCTGTACAGGAGAACACAACAGAGAACAAGAGTACGTCTGATATTAATAACAATATTTTAGTAATATTACGCAATATATATTACATAAAATAACAATACTGAGACATGCAGAGCCAGAGCACGGAAGCGGCCTGGCAGCGGTTCTGAAAGGCAAGCAGATGGACAGGCTCCCACCATGAACGAGGTTCAGCAGACTGGGGAGCCGAGTCAGGAAGGCCCAGCGTGGAGAGAAAGTGTCTCTAGGTCAGATACACTGAGAGCAAACAAGGTAAAGAGCTGACAATCAACCAAAAAGTTAAGGTATTTCTATCAGGTGATGTTTTAAGATGTCTTTGAGGTTAAAGTAAAATGGTGAGTGAAAGCGTCTTTAATGTGTATAACCAGTTATACAAATGCAAAATGGTTTTACTATTCAAACTTCATAACTAACACCAGACATTAAGGTTACATGAGGAAACCAATGGTCTTCTAAGGTAAAATAAATCAAGGGAGTTTCTATGGTTTTGAGAAATGAAACTGGAAGAAAGAGGAAAAGGTATATGTTAACAGGTCTCTTGAGAGAAATACAGAGACAGAGACATTTCCAGTGATAAGAAAATTGTTGTGAAGAAAAAAAAATTCTGGCTGACAAAACTAAAGAAAATAAAAGTTGTGTCACCTGCAAGCTGGAGACCAGGGGCCAAAGCAGACCATCTCAGACCCATTCAACCCAATCATTCTAAAACCGACACACACACTATTCTTGATGAAGTGACTACCATCAGGATATCACCCTACTTCAGGGGAAGATGGAGCAGAACAGCAGGTTCCTCAACAACTAAACGATAACTGTCAATCCTCATTAAAAGTGTGATTCTGGAGGCTGGCCTGCAGGCATAGTGGTTAAGTTTGCACACTCCACTTTGGCAGCCCCAGACTCACAGGTTCAGATCCTGGGTGTGGACCTACACACTGCTCATAAGTTATGCTGCAGCAGCATCCCACAGATAAAATAGAGGAAGACTGGCACAGATGTTAGCTCAGGAATGATCTTCTACAAGCAAAAAGAGGAAGATTGGCAACAGATGTTAGCTCAGGGCCAATCTTCCTCACCAAAAAAATAAATGTGATTCTGAGAATACAGACCAAAGTTAACAGCTTCAAATGGCCTCAAGCCCACTGACCCAAGCAAGGATTTTATAAGTAATGAGAACTATAGTTTGGTTTCTGGGCATGTAATTACTGAAAAGGGACCATACATTATTTTATGTGACTTTTCCCGTCACATTATAAAGCAACGCAGCCTCAACATCACAAACTTTAAAAAAAAGGAAGATAAAAAGAAGTTTGCTCTGAATGAATAATCTCCTATAACTAAACTTCCAAAAAAATACGGAATAAATGTCAGATGAAGAAGAATTTTAGAAGAATAGAGTACTGTTTGGATCTACCTTTTCAAAATCCCATACCAATCCTGGAAAAATTCTACCAATATAATATCAAATCCTCATCCCTTTCATATACACAATACTGAATACTGACGGTATTCCGTCCAGAACCTGACTGAGAGGGGGAGGTAGTTAGAGACACAAAAACACCACTAAACATTGCACTGAAATGAGGTGGAGGGAAGTGGCTGCAAATCCCTATCAGATGCCTCCTAAGGTGCCCTCCAGCACATAACATACCTGTGTGCACTACGCAGTCATCTTCTCTTACAGCTTAGGGAATTAGTACTTCATGGCACTTTTCAATGTTTCAATAATCATTAGCAAAGATGATCTCAATATCCTATTTGAGAAAATTTTTTAAAGACCTGTATACCTTGTTTGGCCCTGAGCTGTTACCTTGTGTGCAGTGTGCATTACGCCGGCACATCTTCATGCCGGTATTTGCTGAATGCCGGCAACAGGCTCATAGGGACCTGGTACCCTAAACTCGTAATTAAGCAATCAGACTCTGTCTTTGTGGCTTTTTTTTTTTAGCTCAAGGACTTTAATCTTCTTCACAATTTACTGTATTATTATCCTTTTCAGCATCTTAGGATGGGTGGCAAATATTCAAATTCCAGAAGATCCACCACAAGAGAAAATATCCAGAGTGTTTCAATTATTTTTCCAATATCTTACTACTTCCAAGAGGAAGTTACTTCTTTCTACTGAGAAATGAGGCCTTGTCCTGGCCCCATGTTAAAACAGATGCTTAGTTCTTACAGATTTGGGTCCAAATGTCCAAGGATAGAACCAATGCTGGGTTATCTTACCCAAAAATCAAATTTCCACCTCAGCCTAACTCTTAAAACTGGCAAGTTCCTGTATAAATACTGTTCCACAGCTCGTTCATTATTACCCTGCCGACCTCCCTCTCCAACCTCACATCTGGTAAGATTACTGCCCTTTTTCTTCAGCTCCTAGAGGACTGTTCCTCTTGGATGTGTCACCAATTTGACCACACCCAGTACCGGCTCCATAGGAGCCACCCAGAGAACCAGGCTAAGTCTGGTTGAGCTACGTCACTGATTCATCCCACCGCTTCGGGTAAGTCTCTTAATTACTCAATCTCTGTTTCAACTATAGAATGAAACATTGCTGGGGGTGGGGGAGTGAAGTTACATGGCATCTTACCTCTCTTTCAGCCCTAATATCAAAGAGGCGCTTCCACCCAGACACAACACAGACCCACCCGTGTCATCCTTGATATCATGGCCCCCTTGGACATCTCTATGACAGGATGCTTACCTTCCAAAGCAGCCCAGCCCAGCTTGGACAGCTCTCACCATTGAAAGCTCGGTCAAGCCTTCCCTCTTGGTCTCTTTCCTGAACTAGTAAACAAAAACCTCATCACTCAGGTTCTTCAACAATGCCTCTTTAAATGGAATAGCAAAACAATATCCATGAAACACCTATAATGTCTACACACTATCGTACTAGATACCCAGAACACACATGATGCTGGTCTGGAGACACGTAGAGCCTAGGGAGTGGCAGACAGGCAATTACACAGTGCAATGGTAAGTACTACAACCACAACAAGCATACGATACAGCACAAACACGGAGAAGGTGATATTTGAGCCCAAAGGACAAGTGGGAGTGGACCAGCCAGTGCGCTAGGCAGAGGAAGGAGCACATCCCTCCCGTTATTCTGACCATGGCCCTCTTCCGAATATGATCACAATAGTTACTACTGGCACCTTAAAAGGTTAATTTAGCCTGTATCACCCAAAAAACAGAGGCAAGACAAAACCCAAATGACGGAGGCATTATTCAAACTGAGGTCCTCCACAGAAACGTGAGCATCCATCCATCTGCAGCATTCCAGGCTTCAATATTTGACAGGAAGTTCATTTTTCCAATAACACTATGATGGTATTATAACGAGGCTTGAAGCCTGAGGTCTTCTCTGGATAAATGAACGCAGCCAAGCATCTTCCCTTCATTGCTTCTTGTTTCACTCCCAATGCCAGCATAGCCTATTGGAAGCCCTCGCCATCTCACACCTCCTAATTAATGCCCCCAAATCTACCCCACACAATGACACCTCGCTGCCTTCTGACATACCACATGTCATATTCAAAAACACCCCGTGATCCAAATAGGAGCTAGTATTTAAAAACTACTACAGTAATTTGCTTTTGAACAGTAGGGTCTGGAAGCAAAGCCAGGGACATGGGAACTGGACTTGCACTGCGAATGAAATCCTATGCCTCTCTCGGAGCTCCCCAGCCTGTAACCTACAGGGCCCAACATTCTGCTTGCAGACATGTCTTTCTAACCACTGACCTCTCTCCAATACAAGCCCCTGCTTCAGACACACTTGTCCTGTTCCCTGAGCTCACTATGCCCATTTCTCCTCTCCTTTCCTCTAACCACACCCCACTCTGGAGCCCCTTGCCTGTTCTAGAATGCTTCAGGACTTCTCAGAGCCCCAAGGAACAAACAACCCCTCCCCTCAAGTCCGAGAAAATTGGGCTCACCCTTCAGCATGGACCCTTATGCTATCCTCCACCACAAGTTATTTGGGTATGTGTGTCTTGTCTCAAATTGAATCCACAGAACTGAAGGCTTTTCATTGTGTGTTAACTATATTTCCTTATTTTCTATATTCTCGATGCTCTGGCATCCAGGGCACCCCTGACCGTGGAGGGACTGCCCCTCTCAGAGTTAGTTAATTCCTAGGAAGAGGAAACAACGTTCGGGGAGCATGTTTCTCATATGCAAACTAACCAATCAAAAGCCTGTACCCTCAACCACTTTCTTTATTGAGCTCTCACAGATCAAGCAGCCTGATATCCCAGGGCCAGACACCAGGCAACAAGGAGTCCCCAGGTCCAGAGCCTACTGAAACATTCAAACTATCCAGTCGTAAATCTGCTTACCCTGCTTTGCCTTGTCCTTCCTATGGAAACCACAGGGAGAGCTGCTGCCCACACTTTCCTCTCACCCGCTCTGCCTCCTGACTGCCACGAGTGCCTCCCGTGGGGCCCTGGGAGGCCCTGCATGGCAGGCTGGGCCTCCTGCTTCCTGAGAACTGTGGGCACCAACTTCTACCTTCATGACAGTCATTTCCATGTCTGTGTGTCTTACCTTACCTGATTAAAACAAATCCTGGGTATATTTTAAAACACACTGGGATTGCATCTCTTTTATGTCTCCCCTTTCTGCCAAACCATACTATGAAAATAGTGTTACAACACAGAGTAGGAGTCAAATATGTCAAAGAAATACAAACGTGGATTGAAGCAAATGGACACTAAGGTTTAATTTGTCAGAAGTGAGCAAATGGATGAAGCATACAAATCAAAAACGCATATGAAATATATTTATATGTCAAATAAAAACACACATACAAGTTTTAATTCACCATTTTATACTGGGCCTCAAATCATCAGGGTACTCCCCTGAGCCTCTGGATTCCATGCACTCTAACCTCACCTCAGTCCATCTCTAGACTTGCACAAGCACTGCGCACACACAGTCGCACGGAGCTCATGCTGCCACAGGGTAATACCAACGAATTCTTTCAATTTAACTAACCCATTTAAATCCCTCTGGCAAGTTTAAAGGGTTTGTTTTTATGAGATAAAGCGTACATGCATATCCTATGATGTTACACCTGAATATTTTGACCACACCTTCAGAAAAGCTCTATCATAACATAACTGAGTTCCCTCGGATTCTCCAGGGTGAACGAGGCGCTTGGATACTTTCCCTAGCAGTTCTAATGATGTGTGTGGCATTGAGTGCACCATACTGTGCCTTCGTTTCAAGTTCAGGAAAATGAGGATCTTATTTTTACCACACTGCCAAGTAATACAGGATCCAGAGTTGCACTTTTGGAGGCACATTTTTAAAAGGAAGGATTTGTGAGGAAATAACTTACTCTTCCTCACTATGACACATGCTCCTTGGTGAACCGTGGGGTTGCCGTGTTCGAGGACTTCCCATCGTCCTGCCCCAGGCCTGTGGTGACAGCATGCTGCTGTGATGCTCTGCAGGTGGTGACGACTCCTGATGGCCATCACTGCGAGGGCCAGGGCCTCACAACCAGCGAGGCACGTGAGACCCTCTACCTCATTATAACCATCCTCAGCTCCCTCCCCTGGCCTGCTCTCTTCTGCTCACATCCTCTGCCCTGACTGCTTTCTCTGCCCGGTATCCTCCCTCCGCCACCTTCCTCTAAATGGTTGGCCCCTTCTTTTCCCCATATCTTGACACAAACATCACCTCCACAGAGAAGCACTCACCGATCCTTCCTACACCCCTGACCCTTCCTTACGGTCCCTTGTGTATTTTCTTAATAGCCCTATTACAGTCTGAAGTTACGTAGTTATTCTGTTTACCGTCTATCTCCCTAACTAAATCAGAAGCCCAAGTACGTACTCAACAAATATTAAGTAAAAGAATACACTGGAGAAGAGAATTGGTAGCTTTCTTGGCAGCTTGTGGTAACAGCTACACAATTCCTGAATGACAGGATAGAAGACAGTGCCCAGACATGGAACTGTTGCCATCCAATTCAGTAATTAATATAAGCCAGCCAATTAACCTTGGAAACAAATCTGTTAGGTGGGCACTAACTTATAAGGCGGAAGCACTCTCAAATAAGGGACCTGCCTTGCCTGGGATCACATAGCTAGTCATCAGTCAAGCCAAGATTCAGACCCAAGTGTATGTGGCTCCAAATCTCATATTCTGAAACATCACACGGACACGGGCACTACGTCTGTAGCGGATCACAGAGCTGTACCTTTGTAAGCCACATTCAAGACTACATTCCTTTGGGTTTGTTTCTGGATAGTAAGACATCAGCCTTTGCCAAGGCTTCCTTAAATGTTACAGACTCAAGTCAGGGACAGTTACTGTCTGAGTCCGTTTAGGCTTCTCTAACAAAAATACCATAGACTGGGTGGCTTATAAACAGCAGAAATTTATTCCTCAGTTTTGGAGGAGGGGAAGTCCAAGATGGAGGTGCTTGCAGATTCCCTGGTGAGGGCCCACTTCCTAGTTCACAGAGCCAGACTGCTGGGTTTGCTATAAGACCCTGGGCTAGTGATTTAACCTCTCTGGGCCTCAGTTTCCTCATCTATAAAACGAGAGAGTCAAATACTGAGTCAACAGAAATAAATATAAATAGTGTTTGGCACAGAGTAAGTCCTCAACAAATATTAGCTCTGAGGTCTACTATTATTCAAACCCCTACCTTCAAATTTTTACTTCAACACATCCGCAAGGAAAGACAGACTTATAAAATTAGTTTCATGCCACCTAACATTATCCTCTGAGCTTGCCCAAGGTATGGTACTAGCAGGGCCAGCCTTATCTACCTCAGCCAATTCTACAACCAAAAAAGAAAGTTTTATAGAAAAGCCTAACTGTCAAGCTCACAGTCAGTGCAAGAAAAAGGCAGAACTCAGGTGTGAGATGCTGAATCTGCAGCATCATTTAAGAATTTGTGATTACCAGAAGCAGACACGCATGTGTAGAAAAACAGCATTTTGTGGGAGAGGTGACTATTGAAGAAATAAAGTCCTTTTACAAATTACAAAGCTTACTGATTTCTTTCTATGAGGAGAAATTTTAAAGGTAAAATTTCAAATTTTATTAATGAGAGTCTACCATCAAAAAATCCAATCAGGCACACAAATATTAGTGCCATATTTGCTGATCTAACACAGTCATGTGCTGAATAACATTTCAGTCAACAACTGATCGCATATACAACAGTGATCCCATAAGATCAGGACCACATAGGCTAGGTGTGCAGTAGGTTAGACCCCCTGGGTTTGTGTAAGTGCACTCTGTGATGTTCCCACAGCAATGAAATCACCCAACAACGCCCTTCTCAGAACATATCCCCATCACTAAGCAACACATGACTGTACTGATGCTCTTCTCACAAATACACCTTACACCATAGTTTAAGCATCTGCTTCTCTCTCCTGCAGTGCAAGTCCCATCCTATTGACCTAGAGCATGATGCCCGGCCCCTAGTGGGCACCCAACATGTTCAACTAGTATTCAGTGTGCATGTCCACATGCGCAGGTATACAGTTTATCAGGTGAAATGGTCAGCAATTATGATGAACAAGTATTAGAGAAAGAAACTTTCATTATTTTATTTTTTTGCTGAGGAAGATTTGCCTGAGCTAACATCCACTGCCAATCTTCCTCTTTTTGTATGTGCGCTGCCACCACAGCATGGCCTCTGACAGACCAGTGGTGTGGGTCCATGCCTGGGAACAGAACCAGGGCCACCAAAGCAGAGCATGCCAAACTTAACCTCTAGGCCACCGGGGCTGGCCCAGAAAATTTTATTTTTATATAGTTATCTTCAAGCAGAAAGGTAGACTAGAAAAAACCAAGAGTCTAAATTACAGATATTAGCTTACATTGGTTTAACACATCCACAAATTCTCCCGCTAAAGGAAAAATGGACATCACAGAATCAAATAAATAGTCATGAGAATACATCTGCAAAAAAACCCCACAACTTTATTTTCCCCTTAAACCTGAATAGAGTTCTCTCCAAACCAAATTAGATATTATAAATTTAATTTTCATTCAGCTGTTTAAATTTTTCATTTCCCTAAATGGCCAGAAGTTCAGTAGGCAATGAGTAGTCCTAAAACTAACCATTATTTTGAACAGCTAAATCAAACCTAAAAAGTAGTAACTGTAGTTACCCTATGTTTAATTCAGTCTAATTGCGCGTTAGATTGAAACGTGAAGCCCATAAACTTCACAGAAACCAAAGGGCCTGCCTTGACTTCAGCATGGGAAGCGGCGGTGCTCTGAGGGACCCCGCCTCCAAGACTTGGGGGGGGCGGGCTCAGACCC
Source organism: Equus quagga (assembly GCF_021613505.1). Lineage (NCBI taxonomy): Eukaryota > Metazoa > Chordata > Mammalia > Perissodactyla > Equidae > Equus > Equus quagga. The sequence goes on from NC_060272.1 coordinate 76,673,967, forward strand.
CTGCGACTTGGTCTCTCTAGCTTAGGGCTCTCAACCCTTAACCTAAACAATACCCAAGGGCCGCTTTACATATAAAAGGATAAATTAATACATCAACTTATGCAAGCAGATTACGAAACTGAGATTTATAATTTCCTCCTGATAGTCTAATAAAAACATTAAATATTCTACTACAAAAGCACAGAAATCCACTAATCCAAAATAAGATTTGCATACACAGTTCAACTCTACCAATGCCTACGAGAACACATTGTTCTTCTAAGTTTGAAATACGATTTTTTAAAACTCCATCTCTCGTTTATTTTAAGGACAGAAACATGTTTCTCAAAAACGGAATTCTGTGGAAAGGGCTGTCAGTGATCACATCACCTGAGAATCACCAAGAGCCGTCACCCCCCATTTCACGGATAATGAGGAAGACAACCTTGACTGAGAACCCACGGCGTTCCAGGAGCGCTTCTCTGCGTGTACGTGCGTGTGCGTATTTTCTTTTTGGCATCATTTAGTCAGTCTTCAAAAATCCCTTCACAGGAGGTACCAACTTCCTCATTTTCTCTAGTGAGGAAGTTGAGGCCCATTTACTTTAAGTTACCTTTTACTTTTTTCAGATTTCCTTAACTAAAAACTGTCCGTGTCATGAGCTAACTAACGTAAAAAGAAAAATATATTTTCTCCCTTTTAATGTAGATTTCATGCAGGACTTCGAAATAAACCAAAAGCAATTGAAAAATTATCCAGCTGTCTAATACTCAAGTGGGAGGTGGCAAAGGATTGGCAGGTCCAGGGAAACTGAGGTAAATCAAACCACACAACGTACACACAACCCCGTTCATTCTCTAAGACACTTTCAATTCTTTTTTCCTCACCCAGTCTCCTCTTCAATAACTATTCATTTTAATTACATAAAACCATTATTTGTAGAACTGGCCTTTTACAATAAAACTTAAAAGTCTAATAAAAAAAAAAGTCCAGGGGCCGGCCAGGTGGTGCAGCGGTTAAGTGCGCACATTCTGCTTACTCACAGCCCGGGGTTTGCCAGTTCAGATCCCAGGTGCGGACATGGCACCGCTTGGCAGAAAGCCATGCTGTGGTAGGCGTCCCACATATAAAGTAGAGGAAGATGGGCATGGATGTTAGCTCAGGGCCAGTCTTCCTCGGCAAAAAGAGGAGGATTGGCAGCAGTTAGCTCAGGGATAATCTTCCTCAAAAAAAAGTCCACACTGTGGGCTGGCCCCGTGGCCGAGTGGTTAAGTTCGCGCGCTCCACTGCAAGCGGCCCAGTGTTTCATTGGTTCGAATCCTGGGCGCAGACATGGCACTGCTCATCAAACCACACTGAGGCAGCGTCCCACATGCCACAACTAGAAGGACCCACAACGAAGAATATACAACTATGTACCAGGGGGCTTTGGGGAGAAAAAGGAAAAAATAAAAAAAATCTTTAAAAAAAAAAAAGTCCACACTGTCACTCCTGCCATAGCATAGCAATTTCCAAAGAAATCTGACAACACAGCCAGATTAATCTCAGATGATTCACATGAGAACATTCGTTCGGTGTTGGGAGCAATCAGTTCTGTCGAGTAAACTGCTCGTTTCATTGCCCATGTAAAAGTAGACAAAGATCTGTCCTCTGTGTTCAGAGGGCTCGAATCCAGACAGCAAGACAAACATCTTCAAACCAAGCAGCTTGAGTTGTGTGGCCCAGATAAAGGTATACACAATATGAAACTATATTAGAACTTGGCTATGGGAAGCACAAAAGTGTTTTCAAAAGACAAAAACAGGGGCCAGCCCCGTGGCTGAGTGGTTAAGTTCACGTGCTCCGCTGTGGCGGCCCCGGGTTTCGCCGGTTCAGATGCTGGGTGCAGACATAGCACTGCTCATCAGGCCATGCTGAGGTGGCGTCCCACATGCCACAACTAGAAGGACCCACAACTAAAATATACAACTATGTACTGGGGGAATTTGGGGAGAGAAAGCAGAAAAACAAACAAACAAAAAACAGAGTGGGAAGGCCAGGGGGAGTCGAGGAAAGGGCCCCCCAGTTTCACCTAAGCTTCCAGCTCTCCCACACAGATTCAGGTCCCCATGACAAGTAGAATACCCCTCATCAACCCTCCCAAAATCTAGTCCCATCGCTTCTTAAAACCAACACAAACGTCTGGTCAACATCTGAAACTTCGGCCGTTTCTAAGGTAATCACATACTTTGCCCTTTCCTGAACAAAGATCAGGCGGGTAAAGTTAGATGAAGCCCACACTCAAGGGTAGAAGAGACTGGAACATCCTCACCTTCTCATTCTTGTTTTGTTGGCCCAACTCTGTTCCCTCAAAGTCTTTATGAGCAATACCAAAAGGGGGCTCACCTAACACCCGTCAGGTTGGCTAAAGGGAAATCTGAGGAAACGTCTGACTCGGACAGTTCACGAAGGGGAACAGTAAATGGACACGAGAGGCACAATGTGTGGCAGGAAAGCAGACGGTAATCCCAGGGAGGCCAGTTAGCAAGCAGGTGCCAGGGAACAGAAGGACATGGGGAGCTTCAGGCTGAACCTGTGGGTCTGTGTGCGTTTGCTGACATTGGCATGACAAAAGATACCATTACAGTGTCACACTTACTCACTGCTGCGATTCCAACAGAAGGTGTCCGAAAGAATAAATAGGAAGATAAAGTTCACTGTGCTTGAAAACAATTATAAAAATGTCACAAGCTTCAGATCTGTTTGGGTCCTTACGTTTTCAGTTTTTTAAACACAGATGAAGGTCCTATAAATACCAGAACAGCAAAGTTCTTCTGCAAACCAGCAGATACCACAGGTTCCCTGCCCCCAAAGACGAGACAGAACACAGGCGATGCTCCCTGTACTCCCCTCTTATCACACAATCAAGCCCACGCTCACCTCTACCTTGCGGCATGGTTTTGCTCCCAGGAAACCTAACGAAATATTGATGAATGTTTCAATATTGGCAGCAAGAACCCTCTGCGGTGGCAGACAGGTCAGAGCCCCCCTCGCCCACAACACACACAAAGCCCCCACTTGGAGATTCCATCTACTGTACACAAGAGTAAAGGCAGCAGACCCAGAAGGATCTTTGCATTTCATTTGTTTGGAGATTTTTTAATCACCAAAGGATTAAAAAACTAAAATATATTATTCAGCAAAGCAAAACTAAGTGGGTCCCTTAACATACAGTACCCGACATGTGTTTTCCAATGGCACACACATGTGTGCCACAGAGCCTGGACAGCTCCCTCTCCCAATCACCGTGTTGGCTGCCCCTACCCTTCCCACTCCATAAACTCTCCACCCTACGCCCGCCCCTTCACTTTGATTGCCACCGTGGCCCCTACCCACATCATGGGGTAAACTGAAGCTTTTGGTTGGGCTTGACTCACCTTGAGCACCAAAACACAAGAGCTGACTCTGCTCATCCAGCCTTGGATAGTCCTTTCCACCCTATCTTAGCAAGGGAACAAGTCTCTCGTCTTCCTTCCACGTCTACACTCTGCACCTGAGCTCAGGAACCTCCTCCAGGCTCTGGTACCATCTATCACCCCATCCAATGTCTTTAGCCTATCCCTCCTCCCTTCTGCACTGCTTACCCCTCGGCCTATAAACATGCTAAGAACTCTTTTAACATGATTTTTTAAAAATAAAATCCCCCCTAGCCTTTCTCCCCTTTTATCAGCCTCTCTTCACCTCCCTGCACTGCCAACTTCACCCAAGAACACAGCTCTACCCCGCATCCTCCTCCCCTCACTCAGCCTTTAACAGGACACCACCTGGCTTTTGATACTCTCATTAACTGAAACTGCTCAGCGACCTAACTGTCACAGCAAAAGTGCTCTTGTCCACATCTGACACTACCTGCCCCCACCCTCTTTGGAGGGCCTCCCTTCGCTCCTGCAGCCCTCCTTTCCTGGTTACCACCCCCACCTTAGACGGCTCCTTTCCTTCCCTGAGGATCCTCACACAGGGATCTTCCCTCAGATTCCGCCCTTGGCCTTTAGTCAACGTTCTGACCCATCTTTTCCACTCCCACAGCTCAAATGACCAGCAATGTGCGCATGGTCCCCAAATCCACCTTCAGCCTTGACCTCTACCACAAGCCTTCTCTGGACCAATATAGTTAACCTCTGGATACACCTGCCTGCCTATCCCACAAACTCTGCAAGGTCAATGTGGCCAAAACTGATGGCTCTGCCTCCCACGTCCCCCATTTGCTTAGTAATCCCACAATGAGTGTCATCAGCCAGGCCCAAGAGTCAAGAAACAGACAAGGAACAAAAATAAGAAACAAAACAAAGGAACACACTATCAAAAAGATACGACAACAAAGAGGTCAAGTGCCCCTACTGAATGGAAAAACGATCTCTGTGGGGATTGTTAGTTAACTCAGAAAAATTGAAAACAAGTTTATGAGCAAAGTCACACAACACAAACATGTACAAAAAGAAAGCAGGAGGTAATATTAACATCAAAATCAAGTTTAAGACCAAAATAACTAATAAGTGTAAGGCCAAAATACTAACTATAGCTACATTACCTCCACTGTAGTAAATTCTATGTTCAATGACATAGCATGAAAACATGTAAAACAAAAATCACAAGCAAATTGACTGAAAACTTTGTAACAGAGACTAATGCTATTATCAGACTGACTAATTGGATAGGCTAAGGATGTAGAGTTGAAAAATGTAATTAAAAAGTCTGAACAAATGAACTCTGGAGCCTATAGAGAATATATCTTCCTTCCCAATGCAGAGGGAAATCTCAAAAAAGCCCCTCACTCCTAGTCACAGGGACTAAAGCAACAGGGAACAGTGACCCATCCATGGACCACACCCAACTTTTGCCAATGGGCAAGAGAAACCATGCCCCACTGCTCAAGCCCTCGGGACGGGCAGGAGTTGGGGGGTGCAGCAGTAACTGGCCGACAGGCCAACTGAAACACTGATCCACCAGGACAAAGCCACACGGTCTTAGGATCCATTCAACCACAGGATTTCAGAACTGGGACAGACCTTGAAAAATCCACTTTGAACCCCTCATTTTACAGAGGGAACTGGGGCTTGGAACAAAGGGTGTTCCATCTAAACACATCCACGTAGGGGCAGGAGAAGCTGCAGCACAGTGGACAGGAACACGAGGGTGAGAGCCCAGAACCAGATGAGGCTCAGCTCTGCCAGGATGCTGGCTGCGGGAGGTGACATACTTAACCAGCGTGTCTGACATGCAGAGGAGGTGGTTTGTTCTTTTTTTAACAGCCCCTCTTCTACATGGCAAAATTACTTTCAGTATCAATCATTAAAGAAAAACATATAAACTGACCAGAAAAGAAATGGCAAAAATTTTCTTCATGTAATCAAGCCAACAAATAAAATAAAAATTATTATAGTACAAGAAAAGAAAAAAGCACAAGTATTTATTCAATAATTTTTATATCTACATAACAGTTTGAATTTTGGTCCTTTGATTATAAGCTGCTACAATACTTATGTCAATAATTGTCAAGTAACTAATAAGTGAAATTTAACAAAACCAAAATGTCAGCAAAAGGTATAGTTTAGGCAATTACCAAATCATATCAATAACGTTACATTTTATTTTCTTGATTTGGTCTTTAATTTTAAAACAATGATTTGGTCTTTAATTTATTAATTAATTATTTAAAACAATGATTTAGTTTTTATGAATAAATTCCAACTTTAAGGAAATAATTAAGAGGCCAGCCCCATGTCCAAGTGGTTCAAGTTCCATGTGCTCTGCCTCCATGGCCCAGGTTTGCAGGTTCAGATCCCGGGCATGGACCTACTTGGCTCATCAGCCACGCTGTGGTAGTGTCCCACATACAAAGTAGAGGAAGTCTGGCACAGATGTTAGCTCAGGGCAAATCTTCCTCACCAAAAAAAATATATACATACATATATCATTAAATTGAGTCCAGGTGCACTGGGGGCTGGAGAGTTACCTGGGAGTGCTAACTGATTTCCATGTAGAATACAATACTTATTTAAAAGCAATAAAAATGTGCTAATTTGAAGCATCTATGTGTGTATATGTATCTTTAAGACCACATAGTAATCACAGCAATCGCTTACGACTTAGCTCCCCTGAAGACTTTCTCAGGGGGAGCATTTGTATCGCCAACACTGCTCACAGTTGCTGGGGCACGAGGATGACAGAGAGCAGATGGGCTCTAAGTCAGCTATGGTGTGTGCACCTCGGGCAGATCCCCCCCAGGTCCCCCAGGGACTGTGGGACTTGAGCGATTATGTAGCTCTTTCCTGTCGGCGTCCTCATCTGTGAGGTGGGACGCCAGCTGGGAGCAGCTCTGCCTCGCCCGCACCCCACTCCTGACCTCCCCTTGGGAGAGCAGGTCCCAGGTGACGAGCCCTGGCTCTCCGGCCCATGCAGGTTTGTACCCCAAGGTGAGCCCAGGATGGAAGTGCCACGGAAAAGACAGTTAGAAGGTGGGCAACCCTTCAAGGAAGGGCACGGCCCGCCCGTGGTCTGGGAGGAACACACCAGAAGGCAGCTCTCCATCTTTCTCTCCTACAACTCTCTTTTAAGAGGCCGAGGACCTGGCCCAAAAACCAGAGGGGAACAGGGGCAACTAACCATTTTCTCTACTCCAACCTTCCCAAAAAGCTGAAGAGAGGTATAGAGAAAGAGGTGGACAATGAGTAAAGGCGGTCAGAATCACGAAGGCAGAGGTCTCACTCTTCCACCAGTGCATCTCCAACAGCAAGCACAGGGACTGGTGTCTACTAGTCACTCAAGATAAATTTGTGGAACAAACAAAATTTAAACGCCAACCGATATAACCAACTAAGGATGCCAGCTAGCAAGTTAAATCCCAAAGGCGCCTGAGGGTAGATATCAATCTGTTAAATCCGAAGAATTCACATTAAAAGCATTTAACTCAGCAGCCCCCTTTCAAGAGTACTTTATATATAAAAGTACAACATCAAAACCACACAATATATCTATTTCCGAGGCTTAAGTAACTGCGTTAGGGGCTCTACTGCGTTCAATAAGCAATTAATGTGAAGCGAACTCCTAGAACAACGTGTTAAGCCAATTCCTATTTTCTGTGCAGTTGTGACCTTCACCTGTAGAGCAAAGTCACCCAGCAGAGATTTTCTGCTTCCTATTGGCCAGGAACCGTGCTCGGTGGGGAGAATGCAAGATAAAACAGACAGACTTTGCCATCCAGGATGAGCCAGCAGAGCTGCAGAGGCAGAGACATAAAAATAGACGTGCTGCAGCCTGCCGAGTTCCACAACAGAAAAGCCTGTGCAGTGCTGGGGTACAAGGAGCGGGTGGGGACACCGGACGAGGAAGAAAACGCTTCTGGAGACATATGAGACCTGAGCCTGAAAAGACAGAGCTCCCCGGGAGGAAAAGCTTTAGTTGGGAGGGAGGGAGCATTCGAAGGAAAGTACCGTGACTACAGGCCCAGGGAGCAACTCACTGCAGCCAGAAGGCAGCATGAGAAGAAGCGTGGGGAGACGTAAGGGGAGGCCTGGGAAGAACGAGGATGACCTCGTGTATCTTACTGAAGGCAAACAGAGGTAGCAACTGGCACGGAACAGGGAGAATAACAGCACCTTGACTGTTTCAGAATGACAACCCTTGGAAGGAAACAGACCTGAAGCAGGGCACCACGTTAGAAGTGGAGAAAAGTGGAGAAATCCAGGCCTGAACCAGTGCAGCAGAAACCAGCTACTTGACAACGCGGGTCTGGTTTTAAAACCCCACGCCAATCCCACCAAGATTCTTCTCCAGCCCTCTAATTCTCCATCCTGGTCCTGGAATATCCCAACATTTTCCCATGATTATCAGGGAAAAACAAGTATGGTAAAGTCAGCCCTACTGCAGAAATGGAGAGGAAAAAAGTCATCTGAATGTCCTTAAACTCTTATACCTATTTTTATAAACGGCGCACGGCAAGACATAAGTAAAAGCCTAGAAGTAAAGGAGAGAGAAGTCAAGAAAAACGACAACTTGACAGAATGCTAAAACCCCCGAGAATGGTGGAGAATTTCTATTTCAAAGAGCAATAAGACTATTGTGAGGTACCCAGAGTGGTCAGATGCAGGGAAACAGAAAGCAGAATGGTGTGGCCAGGGGCTGGGGAGGGGGAATGGGGAGTCGTTGTTTAATGCACATAAAGTCTCAGTTTGGGAGGATAAAGAGTTCTGAGATCGACTGCACAACAGTGTGAATGTATTTATTTAACACTACTGAACTGTACCCTCAAAAATGGTTAAGACGGTAAATTTTCTGTTATGTGTATTTATCACAATTAAAAAGAAAAGAGAGTAAGAAGCCTACCTGACATGTTATGGAAGACGGAATATACAATATCCACAGCGCACTATGTTCTAGACCCTTTCACATTTGTAACCTTTTCTAGCGTCCTGAAAAGCCTTCAAGGGGAGTCTGCTCCCCACCTGACAAATGAGGAAACGCAACTCAGAGAAATCCATGGCAAAAGGTCATTCAGCTACTGGTTGGTAGAGCCAAGACTTACACACCAGGTTTGCTTTGCCCCTTTTACTTCACCTGATTGCCTTCCCCCTCGGGTTATTCCAAAAAAATAAAAAAAACGAAAAGAGGGGCCAGCCCCATGGCCTAGTGGTTAAGTTCACTTACTCCACTTTGGAGGCCCGGGTTCGAGGGTTTGGATCCCAGGTACAGATCTACACACTACACACCACTGATGCTGTGGTGGCATCCCACGTACAAAACAGAGGAAGATTGGCACAGATGTTAGCTCAGGGACAATCTTCCTCAAGCAAAAATAGAGGCATATTGGCAATAAATGAAAGCTCAGGGCTAATCTTCCTGAGGGGAAAAAAAAAGATACTTTACACTGCTAGTTTTTTCTATTACCATTTTCCCAATAAATACTTAACTTAAATTTCTCCATAACTTTAGGAAAATACTAAAATTAATCTTAAAAATAAGGTTGCTGCAAAAAGGAAATGTTTGTAGTCTGTTCCTTAAATATACTCATGCTACTCAATTTGCACATTATTTTTTTAATCTCTATGAATGTAATTCAAAACCTGGTTTTTTTTTTAACTCAAGTGATATATATATCAGGTTTAGTGGGAAAGTTATCGCCAAACATACAATCCAAAATGCAAATGACATCAAAATTTACAAAGCACTCAACCAGGCACTGTTTAATATGTTTTATGCATATTAACTCACTTAATCCTCACAATAATTCTATTAAATAGGCGCTGTAGGATGGGAGTGACAACGAATGAGGACCACCTCAACAAAACCACCCAGAGTGCCAGTTTCAAACAGATACCAGAGCTCTGCCTCAGACCAGAAAAACCTAGATTCTTCTCATGCAATGTAAGGTTTTAAAAAAAAAATGATCTATATAGCATAGTCTCACCAACCCAGTTACCTTTATCTGCATGCAACAGGAAATGAGAAGCACATTACAGCCTGCGGAATGTAAACATGACAGGAACAAGAAACTGAGGGCAAAAGTAAGTACCAGCACTGATATCACTTTGCAAATATTCCACAAAAAACACATTTGAAGACTTTATGCGGTACATAAACCTTGGCAAAAAGGTTTTAGAGACAATTCACTTTGTAATCAGAGACTATCTTTAAAGTCTTACTAAGCAGAGAACACATCTTAGAAGTTACTACACAGCTGTATCACTCCTGCAGAACTCCACCACAGCTCTGTTCATTACAGTAGAAACATTATTATTCCACAGATGCACGTGGACCCATTTTTATGATGCCCTAATTTTTAAAATACTCAATATATTTCAAAAAGTAAACAGCATGTGAGTTTCTTAAAAAGCTTAGACATTCTTATTGTATTCATTTTTTCTAATGATAGTATCTCAAAATAACAAAATTCATGAGGTCTCTTAGCACAACAGTTCAAAAAACCATATGACTCAATCAATTTATCTTCAACTACTATGTAAGGAAATAAGTTTGATTGTAAAGAATGTTAAATCAATACTTTCAAACTATATACAAAGTATTTTGATTTAAAATCCAAGTCAACTAACTTTCTTCTAAAGCAATCCACTATTCCAAAATCGTTAAATATCACGGGTTGGTTTCTATAAAAACACTTATTTTACTCTACAGCAAATGCCAGCACTGTATGAAAAATAGCTTCTTGTCTGTTTAAGCATATAACGTATGAAAACAAAATTTTGGAACACTGTATTGTGCCTGTGAACCATCAAAGAAAATACAAGCAAATGGACCACAAAACTAGAAATACGTGGTCCTCAGAAATTGGAATAGAAACACATGATAAAGTTGTCAGTAGCTGACTGACAACATCCAGCTTTCTCAGCATTTCCTCAAAGTTTACACATGTTAACACAGTTTTTAGATACAGTTTTAAGGGCAAAAATACAGAAAGCTTCTCCAATGCTCATTTTAATTTTTGTTGAGTACAGGAACAAGGTAAATTAAAGCAGTCATCAATTAACTTCATGAAATAAGAAAACTCCCTCTTTCTCAAGAATATAGTAGAAAACTCAACACATGAGGAGACCACACATACTCCCTGGGACAATACTGAAAGCTCCTCTCTACAAATGAGTCTACGCTATTACACTAAACATTCAGAGCACCAGTAAATGCATGACAGTTCATGAACACTAATTCAAATGCGATGTTAGAATTAACGATTTGTTACGGTGAGAAAAATATTTACGCTGCTTTGGGGCCTACACAGTTGTAAGTTCAGGCGTACAGGAAGAACTTTCCATACCAGCTAAGCATGGACTAGAACGGTTTAGCGGGTGAATTAATAAGTTCCCAATGGAGACAGATGCTCATGCGTAGGCCAAATGAATTATAAGCATTAAGAAAGAATTTTGGGGTGTGCGTACGTGTGTATACATTTTTACAGAATGTGGAAGGACACTGGTAAAGCCATCAGTAGGAAGATCCCATTACGTTATTTTCTGCTATGGAGTTCCCTGACTCTACAATATCTACAATGTTTAGCTTACAGACATGGCTAACCCATGTCAAGACCTCCATTTAGAGAATGACTGTGGTACACACACACACACACACCTCCTCCCTCCTGTACTTGAAATTACTTCTTCTGCAATGTCTGAGGATATCCTGTGAACAAAGCTTTATAGAAATTCTAGCGGCAATGACAGCTGGCAGGCAAAACAGCAACACTGAGAGAAGTTAATGTTTCTGTCCGCCCTTGGCATAGTCATCATATGAAATCATTCCATTGACTCATATATCAACACTAGAATGATTAATGAACTCTAATTTGTAAAGGTAACATTAAAAATTAATATAAGACAGTTTTAACAAAGGTGGAATACTGGGGAAGTAATTATGATACTACTCAGCACATAGCCTTACTGTTTTAAGGAGCTCTATTTTTAAATTGTCAGAGCTTGGTAACACATTTCATATGCTGCAGAGTAATACTCTCAAAGCACCCCCTCCTTTTACTTGAATAGAACTAAAGAAGTAATATATTTGATTGGATAATTTAAAGAATATTCTTTTATACAACTAAATTTACAATTAAGCATTCAGATTAAACCTCAGGCACAGTGCCAAATTCCTTAGAGATACTATCCAAACCAGGGTCCAACGGCTGAAAAGCTAACAGTCCAAAACAAGGAAGAAAGGGGAAAAAAGAGGAGGGAGAGAAAGACACAGACTTTATGTTCATAACTCGAAAACATTCTAGGTCTCCACGAGGACCAAGTTTCAGGTTTCTAGATTCTGTGGTAAAGCATCTGAGTCACTGTTCGGTTGAGGGGGAGGTCACAGAGAATGCAACGTGAACTTACACCCACCTCCGCTTGCTCGGTACACCAGGAGCCCCAGTCCCTGTGCTGATTTGTGACATATACACAAACACACGAACACATCTCAGCCTGCCCTAGACTCCGGTGCAGCACACTTACTTGGACAAGTTGCAGGCTAGAAAGAATATGTACAAAAGCCCCTAACAGCCAAGACTTACCTTGTTATTCTTTAACCTGCATATTTACTCTCCAGGCACTCTGTGTTCCTTGCACAGGGTAACACTCAAGTCCACTTTCCTTTTCCCCTAGTTATAGCTTATCATCTGAACATTTCAGTTATCAAATAACCAGATAGTGAGCGACATGAGTTGCATAAAAGAACAATATTAGTAACAACTAGTTCAGACTGTCAGCCATTCCGGACACGGTACCTCTAATACTGCACCTTGAGTACATACACAATCTCATCTAATTCTTCGCACCCTGTGAGGCGCAGCATTACCACAGTTCCTGTCTACTAAGTCCAGGATCTTGGAATCAAACACATCTACAGCAGAGAAGGATCTGTCCAAAGCTGGAGTCTCTCTCCAGCAGAGCTAGCTCTGCTCCACCTTGCTGGAAGAGGGAGACGAAAAGACAGCTACAATCCTTCACGACACAGCTGACAGAGGGCACCCCATCTCCCTCTGGTCCCTTGGGGTTGTCTAATTCTGAGGTAAAGGGGGGTCTGTGCCATTTTGAGGTCAATGACTTGCCCCAACCCACTGCTGAAAATAGTTTAAAAAAAAAAACCAAAACCCTCAGGAATATGAGAAACACTGTCACCACCTGCCAGTCACCAAAACTGGAACCCTGGGCACCACGCTGTCTGCTCCTCACCCACTCACAAGCCCACCTCTAACCTCCCTGCTGACTGTTTCTTCTCCTACAACATTACAGCCTCACACCTCTCCCTGGGCAATCACAATGGCCTAACGAACTTCTAAATGCAGTGCATGTGGGCGCAGACACACGCCAGAGCCAGAGGAGTGCTGCCACTTGCCCCTTCAAAAGCTTTTCCTGGCTACACTAACCCATCTCTGGTAGCCTGTCCTCTCACACACATCATCCATCGTCCCCAACTTCCCCCACATTATTTCTGGAAAGGCCTGCATGCGAGTGTTAGACTCCTCTATACTTTTGCACGTGCTGTTCCCCAAGCCTAGCATGGCTCCCCACATGAACCGCACCTTATCTTTCAGGCTGATATCTACTCCTCTGTCAACCCAGCTTACTAATCACCTACCAGCAAGCTTTCCCTCATTCTTCTACTTGCCTAGCCCTGCAGGGCTGCAACTAACCACCCAGCCACAACTCGTCCCCCCCGATAGAGGAGGACTGAAATGCTTCCCTATATACCACATACCAAATGTAGCATTAGAAATGGTGCCTGAGTCTTGTTACTATGTCTCAGTAGTGCTGAGGCCTAAAGTCAGGGTCAGACTGGGTTTGACCACATCAATTTTTCTCCATGGAAGAAAATCTAAAGCCCATGGCTCCAAAGTGAGGTGTGGGAAGATATTATTAGAGCCTAGAGGTATATGCACCTCCAAAAACTTAAGCTTTAATAACATTTATTGAATGGATTGACACTGGTGCCCCCACACAGTCCTATGTAATATGGTTGAAGGAGAAGCTCCCTAATTGGGGGGGGGGGGGGGGAGTAAAGTGCTATGGACTGAATTGTGTCCCCTGAAAATTCAGATGTTGAAGCCCTAACCCCCAAAGTGATGGTATGTGGAGATGGGGCCTTTGGGAGGTGATTAAACTGAGATGAGGCCATGAGGGTGGGCCTCCGTGATGGGGTTAGTGTCCTTACAAGAAGAGACACCAGAGAGCTTGGTCCCTCTCTCTTCTCCATGTGAGGACACAGCGAGGCGGCGGCTGTCTACGAGCCAGGAAGAGGGTCCTCATCAGAACCGGATCATGCTGACACCCTGACCTTGGACTTCCAGCCTCTAGAACTGTGAGAAAATAAATGTCTGCTGTCTAAGCCACCCAGTCCATGGCGCTCTGTGATGGCGGCCTGAGCCGACTAAGAAGCGGGTAACAGAAGCGGGAGCCTCCCTGCCTGTTCTCTCTGCTTATTACTACATATTTCAGTTTCCGTGTCCAGCTAGGTGGGTTTATGGATTAGTTTACCTAATTTCAAATACACTCACCCTCCCAAAAAGAACAAGTGGCTTAAAAATCACAAAATGAAACAAACCACAGATTGAAAATGATAAGCAAATAAAAAACAGCAGAACTGACACATCTATTCCTAATAAAGGCTCTCCAAAACCATTTTACTAGGTTAAACATTAGAACAATTTAATCAACTCTGATGTCAGCCAAAATATTCAAAATAATCAAGAAGATGATTAACAATATGTGGATTTGCATCCATAATTCTTAACTGAGAACCTCGGCAAGTACTTATGGGGTCTTGAGATAATAACTAATAATAATAATACATAGACATAGATATTTAAATATACATATTTAAAGTTCATGGCAAAAAGTTTTACTGATGGGCATGCGATCAAAAAAGTTTGGAGGGGGCTGGCCCCGTGGCTGAGTGGTTCAGTTCACATGCTCTGCTTCGGCGGCCCAGGGTTTCGCCGGTTCAGATCCTGAGTGAGCACAAGGGACTGCTCATCAGGCCATGTTGGGGTGGCGTCCCACATGCCACAACTAGAAGGACCCACAACTAAAAATACACCACTATATACTGGGGGGATTTGGGGAGAAAAGCAGGGGCAAAAAAAAGAGAAGATTGGCAACAGTTGTTAGCTGAGGTGCCAATCTTTAAGAAAAAAAAAAGTTGGGAGACCACTGATGCAGATACAGAACTTATGTGACAGAGCCAGGCCCACTCGCAAGCTGATGTCTGTGTCGGGTGGTCCTGAAAGCTGACACCAGCAGCCTCTGGAAAGACAGTTTGTGTAAGAAATAGTGAAGATGCATAGAATCATCCCCCAGAATGACCGAGGACATCCCAAACTCAACCCCAAATGCTTTTCTAACTATATGTGATATAAAGTAGTAAAGGTGGCTAAAAACCTATGATTCAAGTTTTGAAGAGCTGGCTTTCATTTAAGAGAAAAGGATAGATCAGCATTTAAATGATCAAACCCAACCTCATGGATTTCAGGAAATTTCTTTGTAAAGCATCCCTGCATCCCAACAATGAGCAGACCTCTCCTTTGTTCTCTCTAAGCATTGTCCCTCTTGAAAGGGTTGCTGATTAGCATTTCTGAGTAGGCTTTTGCTGTCTGTTGAGTGACTCAGCCATAAGTAGTAGAATAGACACTTAGATGCTACTTTCCAGAGAACAGCACAAAAGCCCACATGACTAACCTCCGACCACAGAACTTTCTGCAGCCCACACTGCTATCTACTTTTCAACTTGTACACCTCGATCAGACATCAGGCAAACAAACTCTCAGTGCTGCCATCTAAGGGAACGCTGTGGGATACCCAGGGAGTGAGTGTCTTCCCATCTACCCAGCACAACAAATGTGAAGATGTACGTCAGTGTCGTCTGCCTCCAATAAAGGACCCAAACATTCCCAAAGCACCAACAGAAAGACTCAAGAGCTTAGCATTTAGTTCCTACTCTCCCAGATGCTTCTGGTTAATTTTTCAAATATTTTTATCTTGAGATAAGTTTACACTTACAAAAGAGTTGCAAAAATAATACAGAGAGTTACCATATACCCTTCACCCAGTTTCCCCAGAATGTTGATATATCTTATATTGCCATAATATAACGACCAAAACCAGTTAAATAACATTGGCACAATACAACTCCAACTACAGAGTTTACTCAAAGTTCACCAGTTTTTCCACCAACGGACTTTTCCTGTTCTAAGATCTGATTCAGAACTGACACTGCATTTAGCTGTCATATCTCCTCAGTCTCCTCCAATTCTAGTTAAATTTTAACTTGCATTTTTCACAAATCCTGATGCTTCTTTTTATCTATAAGTGAAACCGGCTCAACACAAGGTTGACATAAAGAAAGCCATATTGCAGAAAAGAGACCACGTGGTAACTTTGAATGACCTCTGACAAACTAACCCAGTTGGATTTGCACCCTCCAGGAGATCCACCTGCTCTGTAGATTTTATGACCCCTGTTTGTGTATGTACCTCCCAGCTGTGATAAGACGATACCTTCTTTCTTTTGAGTTCCTTAGGAATGTGGCGGCTCCCCAAACAGTCCATGCTGATAGCCATCATCAACGACAACTGAAAGATCTGGTGTGGTGACTCCCAGTCTGGAACACCAGAGGGTCAACACTCCTAACCACTCCTCTATAATCCACTGGCCTACATAACTGCTTCAAGAGTCTGTGCCCCCTTAAGATGGTTCTTTTGGACATTACTCAGCCATCTTCCCTCGTGCTAGCAAGCTGCAATAAAAAGCCCTTTCTCTGCCATCATCTTGCTTCTCAATGACTGGCTTTTGTCTCACGGCGAGCAGATCGTGCCGTTTGTGTGGTAACATAAGAACCAGAGGTGCTCACAAGCTGACAGACACTAAGAGTTAACAGAATTCGGGCACAGTGGAGAGGGAAAATAAGTCCCTGACTGAAACTCTCAAACCAAATGCCTTGACCTGTTTTCACAAATGGGAATGGCATAGATATTTCTTTGCTTAAAGTCAGAATATGCTCCATATCCACCCACACAAGGGTCAACTTGATAAAGAAAGCACCATGAGAGTCTGTTCTCCTCCACATTTGCTGTTTCCTTAGAAACATCAAATACAAAACCGGCCCAAGGCTGACACGCTTTTCTGTTTCTAAAAATACATTTCAAGAAAGCTCACGCCTTTAAGGGTTACCTGAAGTACACAGCGCCAAAGGTCCCCAATTTGAATATTTTTATCTGCAAGATGCTTCAAAAGCTTTGTTCACGGGTGTAAACGAGATAAAAATTCTAATTACAAGAACCTGCTACAGAGTTCATTGCTACTGGTATATATAAATTAAGGACTCAGATATGCTGTGACACTCCTTCAGAAAATACAGGATGGGAGTGTCTGGTCTGGAGAGTAATCAAGTATATCTGCCTCTAAATTAAAAAGAGTGAAAGGGGACTATGTGAAGAGATCACGTTAATTAGCTTGACTGTAGTATTTCACGACGTATATGTATATAAAATCATTTTGTACAGCTTTAACATACAATTTTTATTAAAAATACGTAAACATAAATAAAAGCAGTGTACACAGAGGAAAATCTTGAGGCTGTTTTAAAGTAGGTAAATGGAATGCTTTCAATATAATCAATTACTCTTGATGAGGGTTTTTATACACGTTTACCTTGCCCAACTTGACAAGGACATCTCTCTCAAATGAGATGTGTCAACCTTGGTTTTTAAAACAAGAATCTTTACGTGAGTCAAAAGGATCTACTAGGATTCGCTGCTAGGATCTTGGTATTGTTTCTTTGTTAAGTTGTAAGTAGCATAAGTGTTAAGACCAGATCCTACCTAAATTATCCAGCTTTCAACGTTTCCAGGAGAGTCATTCACCCTTGAAGCACTCAATGGTATTAGCTCTAGTGCGACACATGTCATCTACCACTACTATTCATGCACAAACTGGTGTTTGCAGATAGGCTTGTTCTCTTCATTCCTCAAGACAAAAATACCCTCTCAAATATTAGGATCCAGCTTAACATTGTAAAACTATGATACTGTAAAACCTACCACACAGTGCTCAATTCCCATCGCTGTAAAGGCAAAATTCTATTTTAAATTTATCTTGGCAAAACCAACAGAATCTTCATATAAAGCAATTTTCCTTTACAAACCAATCTGAAGAAATGCAACAGCTGGGCAGAGCTCAAGTCATTGCTCTAATGAAGATTTTTGGTAGCTAAAACTCCCATCTGAAATGGATGACTCTTTCAAAACTGAGTATCTGTAAACCTTCCTAACTTCCTTTGAAGACCTCGTTTCAAAGGCTGAAGAAAACTGCCCTCACAGCCTTGAAACTCACTATTTCAAAGGGCATGCTGATAATCACATAAAAACATTGCACATGCCTGATCTTGATTACATAAATAATGCCTCTTCCTTTGATTAGCAAATTATTTCAAGAAGTTTTCTGGGAAGAAACAACATTTTTAACTTTAAACACTTTTCAAAATTCAGATGCACAAAATTAAGATTTGCCACCAGGTTCCTCTAAATAGTAAGCATTCTGTAAGCATTTAATGTTTTATTTAAAACACTTAAAAGGAGATGATATCATTCACATGAAATGTGCACAACAGGGAAATCTATAGAGATAGAAAGTAGATTAGTGGTCGCTTAGGGCTGGCGGAGGAAGGGATAGCAAGACGGATAGCAAAGGGTAAGGGATCTCTCCTGGAAGAGATAAAAATGTTCTAAAATTGACGATAGTGACAGTTGTACAACTCTGTGCATACACTAAAAAGCGTTGAATTGCACAGTTTAGATGGGTGAATTATATTTCAATAAAGCTGTTAAAAATATTTAAAAGGAGATAGGATTAATACTTCAGAAAGAAGGGATCTTGTTAGGTGGACATATATACAATCCTAGATACACATATGTACATTGCAATATTCCATTAACTACTATTCATTTCCAGAGGATAAATGTTAATGCTCTCACAGTTAAGGCTCTAGAAAATCGATGCCTAGGAGAAAAAGACCATGTCATATTTCTCCGTAATTATGATAATCAAAATTCATTGGCTTCAATAACGGAAAACTTCAACCTACCACAGCTTCAGATCAAACACTGGTATTGTGTGCAGTGTTAAGAACAAGAACAAGGTTTGGAGAGACATCTATTCACATGGCACAGACCCTCCCAGAATTTCAAGAACTTGCCTGGAATTTGGAGTTACCAGGTCGTGCGTTGGCTTGGGGGTGCCAAGCCTGCAGTCAACCCTGGTGGCCACCTTCTCCCTCCTACTCACCAGGTCCAGCCTCTTGGATGCTAGTCCAAACATTAACCCTAGACCTTCAATTCCTGTCCTGAACTGCACCACCCAACCACCGCCCCCAGTGCCCACCAACCACTCCCCTCCTTAGCAAACTTGGACCCTTTCCTGAAGTCAAAGCGCCAGTTACTCATGAAGCAGTCACGGAGCAACTGCCACGATTTGTGAGGCTGTAAGTCAGAAAGGGCCTGGCGTGGGGCAGGTGAGTGAGAGAACTCTGTTCCGGAGAGGGCCCGTCTCCTGAGGTACGCAGCATCCCAAGACGTCCAAATCCCTGATTTCAGGGACTGGCACGAGCCTTGTCTGTCCCACGTGGTCCCTTCTCTTCAAAAACCTTGATTCAGAAGCAAACAGCCTGGGATAAACCCTCCATGCCCCTGCCTCCAAGAAAAACTCGCTCTTTTCTCAAGAAAAATTATATTAAGGGAAAAAATCCTTTACCAATTCCCTTTCATAGGAGTATTCCTTTGAACAGCTTCATCAACTTTTGGCAAACATTCACGGCCAAGATAAAAAGCCTGATTTTTAAAAAATCAGTACTTGACTTCGGCAATATTAAAGTGCTAAAATAACATTGCTCAACATTGTATAAAATCCTTAAACTATAATGTCAAGGAACTTCATGATCAATTCCTTAATGAACCAAAGTCACATTCTCATTAGTAATTCCCATTTAAATATACAATCCAGGCAAAGCAAATACTCAAAGGCCATTTTATAGGACAGCAAGGGCCACATTTTCATTTCTTAGACCCTATGCAGTGTATTCGGAAACTTACACTTACAGTATAAGCCAGGAACTCAGAAATTGTGTGAATTTTAATATTTAAAATATTTCAACTCATTCAATTATACACTTACGTAAGGCTTTAAATAGTTGGTATCTACCTACTTTAATCCTGGCCAACTCACTGTACCTTCACACACACATCTTCCTCCCCAACCCCAAAAAAGCACAAATGAAACTGTACAAGAGGTAGCCACTTGAAATCTCTCTTCAATTAGAATAATAATAAAATCAGCCTCAAAAGTCAGCTTTGAGTCTTGATTACAGAACAGGCTATGATGCCCCATCACCAAGGCTTTTAAAAGTCTTCACCTTCTATGGAAACTAGAGAATTTAGACAAAAACAAAGACTCCTATTTCATTCTCCCAGCTTTCCACACGCACAATGGATACCAAAATTAGAAAAATTAATAGGAATTAAGCAAAAATACCACTTGAAAATATCCTAATGTTTAAAAAGAAAAACAACTCTTTAATTCCATATCCTATACTGTATAAGTCACTTTTAAAATAATCTTGTGGGAGGAGGATGAAAGGGGCAAAGGGACACGTGTGTACGGTGACAGATGGCAACTAGACTTTTGATGGTGAACACAAGGTAGTCTACACAGCAGTCAAAAATAATGATGTAAACCTGAAATTTATATAATGTTATAAACAAATATTAGCTCAATAAAAAATAACAATAATTTGTTTAATGTATATAAAGTGTTTATTTATTTTTTGGCGGGGCGGTGAGGAAGATTGGCCCTAAGAAAACATCTATTGCCAGTTTCTTTTTGCTTGAGGAAGACTGCTGCTGAGCTAACATCTGTGCCAATCTTCCTCTGTTCTGCATGTGGGATGCTGCCACAGCATGACTTCATGAGTGGTGTGTAGGTCCATACCTGGGATTCGAACCCACAAAACCTGGACTGTGAAAGCAGAGCACACGAATTTAACCACTACACCACCAGGCTGGCCCAACAATAATCTTCTTATCTTTTAAAAAGTAATTCAATAGAAACACATATAAGAGGGTATGAGAAAATGGAACTATATTAGCAGTGCAGGATTCCAAATGCTTTTAACCGTATTCACAGAGTTGTGTAACCATCACCCCAAAATGAAACCCCATGCAAATTAGCAGTCACTCCCCCTTCCACAACTTCTTCCCTTTTCCTCAGCCCTAGAAACCACCAATCTATCCTACGTCTCAGAGATTTGCCTCTTCTGGACATTTCATACAAATGGAATCATACAACATGAGGCCCTTTGTTACTGGCTTCTTTCACTTAGAATAAGGTTTTCAAGCTTCATCCATGTCGTAGCATTTGTCAGTACTTCACTCCTTCTTATGGCCAAATAATATTCCACTGAATGGATCTACCACATTTTATTTATTCATGGATCAGCTGATAGGCATTTGGATTGTCTCTACTCATTAGCTATTATGAATAATGCTGCTATGAACATTGGCATACCAGTTTTTGTGTGGACATACGTTTTCATTTCTCTTGGGTATACACACCTAGGAGTGGAATGGCTGGATCATACGGTAACTTTACATTTAACCTTTTGAGAAATTGCCAAACTGTTTTCCACAGCAGCCGCATCATTTTTCATTCCCATGAGCAATGTATGAGGGTTCTCATTTCTACACATCCCTGCCAACACTTGTTATCATCTTTTTTATTAGATCCATCCTAACGTGTGAAGTGGTAACTCACTGTGGTTGATGCCCTATACCTTAAACCAAGCCCACTCATTCTTGAAGTTAGCCTCAGCTATTCTAAGCTACACTTTTAAGTATAAAATATGCCCCAAGGGTCATTCTTAAAATTCAAAATAAAGCCAGGATAATCTAACACTCTCTTAATAAATGAAGGTATCATCTTCACATAATATGCACCATTATTCTACCCCAAATCCTATCAAGCTACAATATTGTACAGTGGCCAAACCTTCCCAAATAAAGCTGTCAGGCTCAGCAGCCTGTACAAGTGCTAATGCTGTAGTGGAATACTTACACATATAATAGCAACAAAGTTTTAGCCAGAGCTTTCAAGAAAGAACACTGGATTGGAATTCAGGTTTGTCAATAATCTACGTGTAACTTGATCAATCATTTAACTTCTCTATACCTGAACATGGTGTTCCAAGCCACTCTCAGAACTGCCTCCTCTAAAGTCACTCCCAGAGATAAAGTTCTCTAAACCTGAAAGTTTAATGAAATTTGAAAACGTACTAACACCTGTGCCTAAAGACCTAGCTTTGCACAGCAGAAAGAATTTGAGCTTGGTAGTTGGGTAGCCTGGGTTCTATTTCCAGCTCTGTCATTTAGTAGCTATATAGCCAAGGTACATTATATAACATCTTTCTGTCTCAGTTTCCTGATCTGAAGGTAATAACACTTTCTTCAAGAGGTTATGAGGATTTACAAAGCTAGTATACATCTGACACAGTGGCCAGCAAAAAGTAGACACTTAAATGTTAGCTTCCATCCATCTCTCTGCTAACTCTGGGCAAAGTTTCCCAGCAATAAAGACCTCTTAACAAATGTCCTGGACCATTTAGAGCTGAACGTGAGTCCTTGTGACCTATGGGATTCCTTTATAAAGGACTTCCCCACATTATGGTCTGTAAATTGCTAAGGAGAGCTATCAATTGGCTTAAAACAGGACTAGAAGGAATTCTTGGAAGGGAGCTCAGGGATGAAAAGGTAAGAGACCTCATTTTTTGTTAGGGGCATAAGAATAAAACTTCCTGGGGGCTCACACAGCCTGAGCACAGAACAGATGCAAAGGAGAGAAAGGTAAAGGCCGTATTCACATGACCTGACTGGAAGCGATGGTGTGGACCGCCACGCTCTAGGTGGGGGCGGGGTGGGGGGGGAGGGGAGTGGAAGGGGCTCGAGAAAGCAGATGGGGGTGAGGGCTGGCTAGACTAGCGTGGAAAAGCTAACAAGAGGAAGATGAGCCCCATGCTAGCTGTGAATTAACTGCTTCTTGCGTCTCTCAGCCGCCGTATCCTACCTGATCTGGTTGTCACGGAATTTGTTGAGATGCGGTTGGTTGAGGTAAATGGTGCGGGCTGGTATCTCCAGCTGGTCTCCAACAGACGTGGCCCGGGACATCTCATCATCTGCCTTCTTATAGCCCGAAGAAGGACGTACAGGTCCTGCAGAGAAGAGGCGCGGGCAGAAAACAAAACACAAAGAAGTCACGCCAGGCAGGAGACAGCGAGCACGGGCTGCAGGCGGGCGGGGACCAGCTGGGAAAGGATGCTCTGGGCAATGCTGGGCCCGCCTATGTACCTTGGCTCCCCCTGGAGACCCGCCGCCGCAGCTGCTCCCCGCTCCTCCCCGCCCCCTCCCCGCGCCCCACCCCACTGGCCGTCCCCGGGCCGGGAGGGAACCTCTCCCGCGGGCGCGGGCGAGAGCGGCCTCCCTCCGCACTGCCTCCTCCTCGGCCCCTCCTGTGCTCGCTCCCTCGCTCCCTCCCGGATGGCTGCAGCGTGCGGCCGGCAGGCGGAGGCAGGGACAGCGAGGGGCGCCACTGCGGGCTCCAGAGGGCGGGGCGGGGAGGGGCACGTGGACAGAAGGGATGGGGTGAGCAGAGGCCAGAGCCTCCCTTCTCCCCCAGGTAAGCTCCCCCTCAAGGCCCAGGGATTGAGCTCCGGAGCTAGGTTTTCTTGGCTTCTTTGATATGTTTAGGAACAGAGAGATGACAGCAAAAGAGATGTGCCCTGCGTTCAGTCACTGCAGAAAGTACTGGCGAAAGCACATCTCTGTGCTCTAAAAATGAAATTCCCAAACCTCAGTGTCAATGGCTTGCTCCCCTATTATCTTGAAGGGACCAGCTGCTTTCTCCCCAGATGTGCCTGGCAGCCTGAGTTCAGGAGCTTTACTAATTCCAGCTTATAGAGGGTTGCGTGATCTTTCATTTCATTGCTCAAATTACTGTTTCTGCGGTTAAGACACAAGCAAGTCTACCTCCCTAGGATTTTATTTCAGTCCTATAGTCAAGCCTCTGTCGGTGAGTTCAGCCTTGCCACAACCTTCACGTAAGGAAGTGTCAGCATGGAGACTAATAATAGACTCATTACTAAAACTGCTATGCGCATGCGCACACACAGGAGGCTCCAACTACAAGGCAGTATCCCTCGTTAGAAGGGGCGACCCACCTCAAGAACTGACTTCGGGAGGGGTGCCTGAAGCAAAGGATCACAGAAAAATAAATGCCCTACAGATGAAGCCCTCTTTCCTCTTCCTTAAATATACGTTTGTTCTAATATCTGCCATGCTTCCCACCTGTCAAAGAAATGGATGTCGCAGAGTACTTAAGAAACTGCATCTCATTTCAGTAAACATCCACTTCACAGCTGCAAAGAATGTTGGTTGACATAGAGAAATATTTTGAAAGAGAAAGCTTTGGTTATTATGTATGTCATCTTTTTAAAGTGATTAGAATCCTATTATAATCTTTACCATAAGAGGGGGACAACCAAAATGTAAAGTTGCTTACTGAAAGCTGACACACTATGGTGAAAAGTATAGCCCACTCCCTGGTCACAGGCCAGGTGTACATCCACAGCGCCCTGGTCATTCCTCATTACAGGACCCCAGCCGTAGACCCTCTCCTCGGCCCCTCAGCCCTCCGCCCTCTGGAGTCCCCCTGGCTCCAGAGGACACTGGTCTGCCTTCTGCTTACGGACACGGGGCAGCAGAGAGCTGGGGTCCCTACCTGGGGACCGGCTGGCCGAGAGCCTGGGCTCCTGGCCTTGAATCACAGGAGGCTAGTTGTAAAGCATCTGGTGATTTAAGACAGATAGGGAATATTTTTGAAATTAGCCTATATAAAAATACTGCTTTTCTCTCTGCCCACTTATCCTGCTTTGTATTCCTCCGCAGCCTTTATCATCTTTACCTGACAGTATTTATTTATGGTCTGTATTCCCACGGCCAAGAGCAGAAGCCGCAGGACAGCAGGGACATGTTCTATTCCCTGCAGTGACTTCAGCACCCAGAGCAGTGCCTGGCACATAACGGGCACTCATATTTGCTGGCTGAATAAGTCATTTTTACTCAAGTCTTATAAAGGGTCACTTTGAATTCTCCAGGCAGAGATGCAGTGATATGCACAGAGGGGTCAAACTCCATATACCAGTGTGGGTCAGAGTAGTTCATTGCCAAGACTGTGTTCACGGAGTGACTCTCAACTCCAGCTGCACGTAACCATCACTGAGGGCGCTCTCCCAGTTAACCAGATCCTGGGCCCAGCCCTCACAGATGCTGACTTGTTTTGTTTTATTTTGTTTTAAAGCTCCTGAAGTCATACTAATGGACAGCCACAGTTGAAAATTACTAGTCAGATGCTGCTGGGAACAACAAAACGAAAGATCTGACTCCTGCTCTCAAAAGTGTTAGCCAGTTTAAGGTGCTAAGGTGTAACCCGGGTACCAGTGTACCACAGTTTATGACCAAGTAACTAAAGTGGGCTTGAAGGTGCTAAGGAGGTCAGAGGTCAGCAGCTACTTGGTGCTTGGGGTGGGGAGCCGGTCAGAACAGCGTGAGGACAGAGGTAAAAGTCGTAAAGCTTGGGTAAGGTTTATATTAGGCAAGAGGAGGACAGTCTGGTTAAAGTCAAGGAGAGCTTAGCAAGAGGCCCAAGGTGACAAAATGTATCAGGGGCCAATTAAAAAACAAATAAA
Source organism: Equus quagga (assembly GCF_021613505.1). Taxonomy (NCBI): domain Eukaryota; kingdom Metazoa; phylum Chordata; class Mammalia; order Perissodactyla; family Equidae; genus Equus; species Equus quagga. The sequence goes on from NC_060272.1 coordinate 76,699,254, forward strand.
ACCCAGCGCTGAGGGTCCAAACTGGAAAAGAATAGAAAGGAAGCTTGGGAAAAAATAGCCTGTGGCCAGACCGGAGATGACTTAAAGTCCAAGCAGAGAAGCTTCAACTTCCGCCCGAAGGTCAGAGGAAGCCGCACAGGGTTTCTCAGCAGGAGAGACACGCAGGTGGCAGTGAGGTAGGAGCAGAGAGAAGGGAGGATTCGCAGACGAGGACATCGGGCAGGAAATTAGTCCTACCATCTAGAAGCAAAATGAGAAAAGCATGAACTGAGTGGGGAACTGGAAAAGCATGGACATGAGAAAGACCTCAAAACAAAACTCTGTAAGGCTTTTTGGATTGAATGCGTGGGCCAGAAAAGAGAAGAATCATTGCGTAATGGGATAGAAGAGGAGCCTAGGGCACAAAAAGCATCACTGACAGAAGTAACCATAGAAACAACAGGGTTTCCAAACAAGAATCTAAACGTTAGACAGTACATACTGGGGTGAAAAACACTGACACCAACAATTAGTGATGACAGAATTCCGTGAAATAGTGTCTCCCAAGCACCTCTCATGCTTTGTTCCATACTACAACATGGCCACACCTAGACTTTTATTCCAGGTTGAAATAATGATAGTTCCCCACACCCCAAAACTCAGATAACTTTCTTCTACCTCAGTGGCCTCATCTTGACCCAATCTTGCTTTGGAGAAAAACATTAACCTTTTCAAAATATGACAGATTTGTTGACAATGTATTGCCTAAGGAAAGCATTCAACCATATATTGCAAAGCACATTATGACTAAAGTTTCTATTTCAGACTCATGAGATGAATCCTGAGTTAATGTATTTTGAAAATACCACCACACAAAATGAGAGTATATGCTTACAACTTCCCCATATAAACAACTACAGTGTCAGCAGATAGTGGGAGTTCAATAAATATCTATTGAGAAAGAAACCAAAGTGAAAGGAAAGAATAAAGAGAAACAGGAGGAGGCAAATGGACAAGCACTAAGTTTGCCCGCTGCAAAGTCGAAATGCAGGCAAGACAGCTGACGGCCAAGGCCATAAGGACAAGGACTTTGTCTTGTTCACGGCTCTATCCTCGTCATCCTTAATAATGCCTAGCACACAGTAGGTGGCCTGTAAGTATGTGTTGAACGGATAAATAAATGGCTATTGCGGTGGGGGCTTTTTGAAGATGCCTACCCTGTGCTGAACCAAAGGCCTCTCCGTTGTCTGGTAACTGACCCCTTCCCCTCACACATACAGGACAGGTCAGTATTGTGCAACCCCCTCCATCCATCACAATTCTTCGCACCATGGATGGCTATTTGGTCCAAGTCGGGCCACTAAGAGTTTCTCTTCTGGAAACTTTGACATGGCACCTGGGGGAGATGTTCTCTGCATGTGGCTACCCTATTAACATACATACTCCAGGTCTCTGGACGGCCATCTTCCACCCACCCACGGGACAGGGAAACAGAGAAAGAATTTCTTTGCAGATAAGGATGAAGCAGCTGCACGGAGAGCAACAGAAACTGTTTCAACAGCTTTTTGGATCCTGGGTACAGTGCCCTGCTAGATCCCAGCTGCACTGGGGTCTTTGGGTTCCAGAAGCCACCCCTGAATTATTCTATAAATTATTCATAACCAGAAATCCCAACCAATACTGTAAAGGAGCACACAGAGAACCTATTTTTTCCTGTAAGACAGATGAGCAATTAAGGTCAAAGGAGGGAGAGACACTATTCATGTATAGATCACCCGAGCTGCCCAAGGTTTTAGATGCCTCTGGCACAGATGCCACCAGATGCCACCCCAGACCCAGGGAGGCCATATCTGACAAAGGAATGTCTTCATGGCAACATTTGGCCGGTTGGTTTGAATGAAGCCCAGAAGTAGCTGGAAGGTGACTTGCTAAATAAAGAAGCAACTCCTCCTCCCTTTAGAGTTTCCACCAGGGTTGGAGAGTGAACAGATCAGATGGTACAGAAGGCCCACCAGAAGATGTGAACAAGGGGCTGGGTGAAGAACAAGGGAGGGGCAGAGGAAGCAGACTAGTTATGGTATACATGCCCCCGACCCACAGAAACAGGAAAGGGAGTCCAAAGGACAGGGACGCACACCCAGCAACTCCCACCATCCTCTGTCCATCGTCGATGGGCCTCAGCCACTCCGTGGCTCTACCTCACCTGTTAATATCTTCCCTACTCACTGTGTCCGTGTCACTGTAGTAGTATTTTCATCTTACTGATGACCCAAATTCCTCATCATTTCACTCACACAAGTGTGTCTATGGCAATAAGGATGTGGAAGTTACGGGTTAGGAAGCAGCGACAACGCTAGACCTCCCACTGGCAGGTGAGCAGATAGAAATGAAGACAACTCCTCCTTTCTAGTCACTACATAAACTAATTACATGGAGATCATTTTTGGAAAGAAAATGAAAAATCTTAACAGACTTTTGAAATTTGTTCCTATCTCATAAATATTATTATAGTAATATATAACAGTTTTCATTTGTTATTTTATTATAACTAGTGAAGGGGAATAGAACACATGACCCTAAAATATGACACTTTGGCACATGGATTGTTTTGAGCTGAAGGCAATCAAGACCCAGCAGATTAAGAAAAATTTGTACCTCTCCCTTAACTCCCTAAAAGGACTTAGATAGGGGGCTGGCTCAGAAGGAGAGCTATTATCGGAGATAACTTGATCTGAATGACCTATGTGTATGGCAGGGCAAACATCTGACTACCAAACATCTGCTCTTCTTACCTTCCTGTGAAATCTCCTCGTCCTCTTTGAAGCCCCAGGCCCCCATCCCATTCCTTAGCTCAGCATGGCATGTAAGCCTCAACTGCCCGATTTGCCCTTGGGTCTCATAATCTTATGGGACTCCTGTATGTACATAATTAAATTTGTTTTTCTCCTGTTAATCTGTCTCATGTCAGTTTAATTATTAGACCAGCCAAAAGAACCTAGAAGGGTAGAGGAAAATTTTTCCTCTTCTATTTATATAATATACATAAATAAATATTAGTGGAAACTAAATAAGGTTCAGGGAATCAAGAATTTGAAATAAACAAACACAAAAGGAGAGTTAACATTAAGGCCAATTTTTACTAAACATTTGATTGCCTTAAGCAAAAGAGAAGCAAAATCCTTCACTCTAAACTGCAATAATTCCCCCAACTCAAATAAAAGTGTCCAAAATTCCAAAAGATGCTCAAGATCCATCTAGTCCGTTTCCCTTGCAAAGAAGTTACACTATCTCACAGTAGAAATTCTTAGGAAAGAAATACTCTAGTCTTCCTAAGTCAGAAACCTATTAAAGTGGTAAGATCATTTTTGCAGCACCTCTGTAACTAGCTCTGTGGAAAGTGTCAGACCTTGGACATTGTTGTCTAATAACGAACTTGGTCTTTGTCCTGGCGTCCTCTGGGGAGCCTCTAACCCCTTGGAATTTCCCAAATGATAGGAGTGTCTTTGTTATTCATGGTGGGCCCCTGCGACCACACCTGAGTTTGCACTAATGAGGTGACTCATGGTGGGCCCCTAGATGGTTTTAGAATGGGGGCTGACTATGCCAGAAAAACTAACTATGGGATTAGAGGGTTGAGGTTTGAGCCAGAATGACCTCCTGACTCTGGGGAGGGAGGGGGGCTGAAGACTAAGTTCAGTCATGTGGCCAATGATCCAATTAGTGATTCCTATATAATGAAACCCCAACAAAAACTAGGGACACCAAAGCTCAGGTGACATGTCCTGAGGACACAGAAGCTTCACATGTGGGACCCTCCCAGATCTCGCCCTATATGTCTCTCCATTTGGCTAGTCCTGATTTGTATCTCTTATGATAAAACCGTAATCATAAGTATTGTGCTTTCCTGAGTTCTCTGAGTTATTCTAGATTATGATTGAAACTGAGGGGATAATGGGAACCCCCAAATTTCTAGCCAGTTGGTCAGAAGTGCAGGTGGTCTAGGAACCCTGGAGCTTGCAGCTGGTACAAAGGCAGTCTTGCAGGGAACTGTGCCCTTAATCTGTAAAATTGGACCTAACTCTGGGTAGTTAGTATTAGAATTGCATTGCAGACATTACCCTGTGAATTCTAGAACGACACTTTATTAACAATCGCGAAAGTATATTAGGTCAAATGAAAGATATGACTAGAAGCCAGGTCTACAGAAACTTGAATCCAATTCTCCCTCCACTAGAACAGGCAGCCTCAATGAGTTTAAGACAAATCAGCTACCATCTGAGCCTTGGTTTCTTCATCCGTGAAACAGAAATTGATTATATAAATCAAGAGTTGGAAAACCTTTTCTATAAAGGGTCACGTAGTAAATATTTTAGGCTTTGGGCCACATATAGCTTCTGTCTCATTTTTTTAAAACACAAAAGTCTTAAAAATATAAAAACCATTACTCACTCACAGGCCAGATTTGGCCCACAGGCCATAGTTTGCTGACCCCTCATATAAACTAAGTTCTTTCACAGTTAACAACCTGATTATATCCCCAACTCGCACCTCAAGAAAATATTAGATTCAATTTCTTCTGTATCAACAAGACATGACATAAAATTCCTAGCAAACATAGGTGTTCAGGCTCTTATCACATAAGTTAAGAAGTTGGTTATGTCTTTTTCCTAATTTTTTGTGTGCTTGAAAAGTATGTAAAGGTGGTTTTCTCTTTGCCTCCAGAAAAATTTCCAGGAAAACAAAGCAATCATCATGGAGCTTCGTAACAAGAGGCATGCGTGCACGCACACACACGCACACACACACACACAACACATGCACACACACACAACACACACACACACACACACTCCCCTTCCGAAAAGATTCTCAAGTTCAACCCTGGCCTCTACCCTATATTTACAAAGATGTTTCATAACCCTTCCGAACCCAGACACAAAGCAGTCCAGCGGCTGGGGAAGCACTTGGGCTAACTGTTTCTCCTAATCAAACACACACAATGAAAATGCTGTGCAAATGCAAAATGTGATTATTCTAGCCTTGGCAGACACATTTTAGAGGCCTTTTCTAGACCCCATTTTGCGCAAACCACATCTCTCCAAATATAGCATCTGTGATCCATTTCTACCCAAGAATTCAAAAGAAATAAACACAAAGGGAAAGTGACACTGATGGGTCAGGATTTCTTACTACTTACTGGTTTCTCTTTTCTCATTTTTCAGGGATAGAGAAAATGGGAAGAAAAGTAATAGGTCATAGACTATTTATGATTTAAAATATTGTTGAGTGCTGAATTCATTCAGACAATTATTGAGCACCTCCTAGATATAAGGCGTTTTGCTTGATAGCAGGAAGGGAAAGGTACACAGTCTAAGGCTTAAGTTTACTAATGTTACCAGAGGCAAAGAAACAAGAGAGACCAAGAAATATGGGAATTGAGAGGACAAAGATGAATGCCAGTCTCATATAGGGCCAGAAAACAAGGTGATTTCATTAAGCAAGCATTTGAACTAGGCTGATAAGAATGAGTATGATTTGGTTGTGCAGAGAAAGAGCAGAGCATTCCAGGAACAAGAGCGCGCGAGCAGAGACACAGGCCGGTAATGCTATATTTACAACCTAGTTGGCTCCAGCACGGTGGCTGAAAGTAATTTAAAGCCTCGTTTCCAATACGTACAGCAATACAAATTGGGCTTCTGTTCCTCGAAACCCATTTTATACCTCAGATATATAAAAATTCATCATGTAAATTAAGTGAAGACAAAACGTGCTTTTAAGGAAATGTAATATATAAAAGTTAAAACAACAAAAAAGCAAAGCTGTGTTTCAAATACTTAGTTCAGAGGATTTTTCCACATGGGCTAGATTGACAGGCTTAAAATCCCAGCCCAGTGACTTCTCCGTGGCAATTCCCTCTGCTGCTAGGATAGATGTTCTTCGTCGCTCCTTGGACCACGAGACGGGGCACAAATTAGGGACACCGGCTTTAAAATCCCATTGCTGACTCACTGTGCATGATGAGTCTTTGAACAGTTAGCCCTGGGAGAGGTGCAGTTTTCTATGAAGCTGTAGTTTGCCTGTCCTAAGCATTTTCAAGACTCACAACACCTTGGCCCAAGGCATACAGATCCACCACATGTGGTCTCACGCCAGCTCACTTCTCCAGTTCATTGGCAACCAATCTCCCCCTTGCTCTTGAAAGTCCACTCCCAGTGGCCTTCTCTCCATTCCTCAAAGGCCATCAGCTCTGTCCCCTCTCCAGAGACTTGGTACCTGCCTTTCCTTCTACCTAGAATTCTATTCCCCTAGTCTTTGCCTTGTAACTCCCTCTTATCACTCAGGCCTCAGCTTAAATATCACTTCTCTACAAAAGCACTCCTGGCCCACCACCTCTGCTGTAGTCCCCAGCTTATTTATTCCACATTCTTTCTTCCATTGCACTTACCACCTCACGGAATTTGTTTGTTCATTTTCTGTCTTCCAATACTAGCTATAAGCTCCATGAGGGCAGGGCCCATGCCCATGCTAACGTCTCTGCTTCCCCAGTGCCTGGGACAGAGAAGGCAGTAAATAAGGGTGTCCAATGCATGAATCAAGTGAACGTGGCCACAAGATTTCTCATTCTGTCTTAAGTGGACAGAGAAAAATGTAACTCCCTAAATTTAATTTACAACTAATTTGACCCATCTCCTAAGGTACCTCCCAATAGAGAATTAGAAGGAAAAAAAAAGGAAATGTCTGGTTTTGTTTTGAGATTAGTCCAATTTTATAATTTAAAAGTTCATATAAGTGCTGTGAACTCTCTCTTGAATAAAGGTGTCTTTGTTCCCAGATAACTTCATCATCTTCTTGCTTCCCTCCTTAAAATGGCACTGGGTAAATGGAGGGTGGGGATGGGGGCGTGGGAAGAGTTGGGATCCTGGGGCACAAATGCCTTCTGCCTCCTCTAGTCCATAGAGTGATACCCTAGTCCCCCTGCTGGCATTTGTGGCTGCAGTCTGTGACTGGTCTGGCTTGGCTTTATCAGTGGGCATTCATGTTAGCTGGTTCTGCCTCACCAGGGCTCCCTCTGCCAAAACCACAGCATCTGCCATTCTCTACATCCAGCCTGCTTGCCGTCAGCCATCTGTCTGCAGCCCTGACAGGATGGGCCCCTGGAAGGCCCAGTAGATTTCGAGTCAGCTCCCAAAGGACATGAAAAGTATGAATATGCAATTCAGGAAAACAAAACCTCCTCTTACCCCTCAGTTTTATCCTCACTTATCCCAGACACCTCCCCTCTCTGACTGGGTAAACTTTCCCCCAAGAGAGAAAAATTAAGATGTTTCTTATCAGATTGGTTTCTTCTCTCCCCACCTTTCTCCTTTCTACCTCCTAAAGATCAATAACACAGGCAAACTGGGGCCGGCCCGGTTGCGCAGTGGTTAGGTTCACATGTTCTGCTTCGGTGGCCCAGGGTTCGCTGGTTCGGATCCTGGGTACAGACATGGCACCACTTGGCAAGCCATGCTGTGGTAGGCGTCCCACATTAAAGTAGAGGAAGATGGGCAGGGATGTAAGCTCAGGGCTAATCTTCCTCAAAAAAAACCGGGCAAACTTTTTAGTGTATGTTCCTGATGTCATTGTCTGGATTCCAAACAACCCTTTAAAAATTTACTGAAATAGCTCTTCTTCAGTGCAGAATTGCTGAGCGTCAAGCCCTCCAAGGTCTCTTGTAAATAAGATAAAAGGGAGAGAAAAATTAATCTACAAAGTCTTCACATAAACAGAAGCCTAGCTTGCCTATTCCTGTTTTGAGAGGCATAAGATGAAGACAACTTGATGTTTCTCCCGGGATTTCTTCTAATCTTTCCCAGGCAAAGTGCATGGAAGTCAAATGTCACGTACAAGAGAAAGGTACGTTCATTTGCTTCAACTGTCATCCCGACTTCACATGCAGATCAGCCTGTTATGTTTGCTTATCACCACTGGTCGTGTGAACCTAACACTCTTTACTTCCATCAACAATCTTAATGTACCTTGAAAATCATGAGCTGTCAGATTTTTTTTTTTTAAAGATTGGCACCTGAGCTAACATCTGTTGCCAATCTTTTTTTTTTTAACTTCCTCTTCTTTGCAAAGTCCCCCAGTACATAGTTGTATATTCTACTTGTAGGTCCTTCTGGCTGTGCTATGTGGGGTGCCACTGAGCTCAGCGTGGCCTGATGAGCGGTGCCATGTCCACATCCAGGATCTGAACCAGCAAAACCCTGGGCCACCGAAGTGGAGCACATGGACTTAACCACTTGGGCACAGGGCTGGCCCAAGCTGCCAGATTTGAACAAGTCAACATGGAGGCCAAGTCATTCGCCTTTATTCCCGACTTCATTTACACAAAATATACTTTTCCAGTGTGAAGGCTTTTCCTGACTTTCTTGTTGATTTGACATTTTGTGTACCACGTTTCTTCTCAGACAGAGAAGTGAGAAAGTTTCAAATATGGAAAAATCTTTAAAAAGGAAGATCAATGCCAAAGAGATGCAGATGGAAACATTTGAGTCTCTGGTCTCCTCCACCAATTCAGTGTTGCCAGATCAATTCGTGGTCTTTGTCCTGTTACTAAGAGCTCATACCTAATTATGATAAAAAGCACAACTGTCCTGCTGAGCTTGTCTACGCATCTACATGTATTAACCCATATAATTCTACTAACAATCACATGAGCAGCATGCCCATTTTGGAGATAATAAAAATGGGGCAAAAAATAAGAAAACAACTAGCTCAACAGCTACAAGTTGAATTTTTTATTTTTTACTATGTGAATCATTTATATGACCCACAGTATAAAAAATTGGGGGGAGGAGCTTCCTAAAATAGACAACTAAATATTTGTTAACTAATGAATCTTTTATCCTTACTAGGTTTTGGTTTATTTTTTCTTTAGATCAAAGTATAGTCCCAGAGTTACACATTAAAAAAAAGAACTCCAGGGGCCGGCCCGGTGGCGCAGCGTTTAAGTGCACATGTACCGCTTCTTGGCAGCCCGGGGTTTGCCGGTTTGGATTCCGGGTGCGGACATGGCACCACTTGGCAAAAGCCATGCTGTGGCAGGCGTCCCACGTGTAAAGTAGAAGAAGATGGGCACGGATGTTAGCTCAGGGCCAGTCTTCCTCAGCAAAAAGAGGAGGATTGGCAGTAGTTAGCTCAGGGCTCATCTTCATCCAAAAAAAAAAAAGGAACTCCACTGAGTTCCAGGCTCACAGGCAGTGTGGTGGTGGTGGTGACAGGATGAAGTACTTAAACCAGAGAACCAGGTCCCAGCTCTTAGAAATTCAAGTGTCCTGGATACAGGAACATGTGGAATAAATCAGTAAGTTCAACAGGCAAGCAAAAAGGTTGAGGCAGACAGGAAATCATTCATTCATCCAAAGTTCAGAATATTCCATGTGCACGGTGCCTAAGACAAAACCCTCTCCCCACCTTCAGAGAGCTTGTAATCCGGCGGGAGCAGATCGGTGCCTAATAACTAACACAGCATAGAATGTGAAATGTCCCCTTTCACCTGGACTTGCTTCCCCTTAGCGTGTTCTCTGCCTGCCAACAACTCATCCTTAACACATAGCTTAGGTTTCTCTCCTCTGAGAAGTCTTCTCTCATCACACATCCCCGGGTTGGCTTAGATGCCTCTCCCTCTACGCACAGGACCCCCAGATACAGCCAGGCAGGAAATAATTCCAGGGGGCATCTTTCTCAAGTTCACACAATCTATATAACCATATGCAACTGTCCAGTCTGTGCAGTTTCCATATTATAATTATTCTGTTTATGTGTCTGTCATTCTGATTGAAAAGGTCTCCACCTGGAAAAGTATGGGGGCCGTGCCTTCTTGATCTTCCTATCCTCAGCCTCTGTAGGAGAGGAAGCAGAGACACTGAGGGCTATGGGCATGTAGTGTCTAAGAGAAAGACTAGTACTTCCAACGGCCAGCTTTCTACCAAAGCTGGGTGGGGGAGGGTATTGGTAAAGTCAGCAACTGAGCTTCATCTAAAGGCTAAAGATGGAGAAGGACATCTCACACAGCAGACAAAGCCATGAACAAATACGCTATGAGAGCAGCTACTATGTGGCCTTCCTGGCATGCCCTCTCTTTTAGGACTGTGCTCAACTCCCCTCCACACCAGACACAAGAAAGACAAAAGCTCCTAGTTTTGCTTCCCTATACACACTGCCTCTGAAGATAAGAGCACAGAGTAGAGAATGGAAAGACCATTTCAACAGACCAGGTCCAAGAAGCTAAACGATCTAGCGGGGAAAACATGTACAAAATTACCCAGATATAGAATAAGAAATGCTATACTAGAGACACCAGTCAGCTGAGGTGTCCACACAGAGGAAGTGTCCCTCGTTACAGGTGAGAGAGCCTGGGGCTCCAGAAGGGCAGCAGCTGATCTTAGAAGCAAATCACAGGAATTAATGAACAGAGCCTGGCCGTCGACTGGACAGCGGGGAGAGGAAAGACAAGAGGCCTGGCATTTTCTGATACTCTTCCTTTAGCTATGAATTTCTGATCGTTTAAATGATCATTTTCCTCCTTGAATGAAAGGGTTTTCACATCAATGAACTATGAAACGAAATTGTAAAGTTAATATAACCAAGTATAATATCCATAATAGTATGATATCCTTATGACTAATAATTCTCTGAAGATGAGGGTATTCAAGGCCCAGATAATAAAAGCATTACATACTGCTCCTGGGCAAGAGTTCACCATTCTACCAAAGGCCCTACTCACAAACGGACTGAGTGTCACAGAAACCTGCCGGAACCGTCCCCAGCTCTCCATAATGTCTGACGGGCAACACTGAATCACAACTAAGTTTTTGTGGCATACTCCACTCTGCAAATCCTTTGCCAAGGCACTAGCAGCAAGGATGGTCACAACCAGAGTCTTGTACTATTTCCAGACCTTCCTGTTATTACCTTTTCTCTGCTGACAGTCAGACTCTGTTCTACACACCTGTAGCAGATGTTGCTGGGGAGGGGGGACAGTGAGGGGAGGGAGCACTAATCAAGGGACTACACCCCTCCAGAATTCAGGGACCCCCTCTGAAACTGAACTCCAGGCAAACACAGACAAAATAGATTCGCTTACAAAATACAGAAAACCAGGCACTCCAAGAGAAGATCAGTAAATGTGATGTTCCTAAGATCAGAATATCTCTTAAAATTCTACAATTAGTCAAAGCCATTGCTAAGATGGTGACCAGCCAATAAGTTCTAACCTGCCAAGTCCAGTCCTAGAGGATCCCACTGGGTCGGCACCAGCCGAACTCTGCTTCCTTCTCTCTTTTCTGCCACTTGAAGACTCTCCTGGCCTGATCCCACCCCATCCCCACCTTCTTCTGTCAGAGGCACTGCCCCCTATAAACCTCACTGACTCCTAACCCCATCCCTGTGTCAGTGGTCTCGCTAGTTCTCGTGTCCTCTAGTTCCAGCTTGCATTTTCATGCTCGAGAAATGGCAGTTTCTAGTTTTATTTGAATAATGACAACAAGGCTTGGACAACTACTATATAGTGGGATGACAGACATACCAATGGCAAAGCAAGTCAAACACACAGAACATTTTCAAAGAGATAGCCAAGCAACAAAGGAGAGCCCCAGAAATAAGAAGACCGCTCAATTTACCCCAAAATGACTCACTCCAGAGGATCTGTGCAGCTGAGGAAATGAAAGCTAAACCCACAGTAGAGCTCTCCAAGTGCTGAGTGAGACCAATATCAGAAATACACATTCCACAAAGAAATAATTCAGTTTTTGGTCTTTTAGCCTTACACACACGGAAATCACCCACATGAGCTTCAAACACCAAAGTAGGTTGGCAGAGTGAGGGAAAAATAATTTGAACTTATTTTGTTAAGACATATTTCTTAAGAAAAACACAAAGTACACATGCTTTTCAAGCACATAGTTTGATACATATGACTTCAGTCTTCATAAGTGGAGATGCTTTACTTAAATTCCATTCATTACCCAGGAGCTCAAGGTGCTGCTTAGGTGCAAGCATCTCCCCGTCAGGCTCATCTCTTATTGCTCCAGCCGTCACTCAAAGGCTACACTCAGTGGGCCACTTGTAGATCCTGAAGGGACTGAGGGCTTTTTCTGTGCAGTTTGACACATCCAGCTCCTGCTTCTTTCTCCACTCGGATAACCCTTCCTGACCCTTCAAAACTCCCTGGAGCAGCCCCTTTCCCAGCCCCCTGCAGTGGGGGTTAGATACCCTCCTACACAGCACGTCGCCCCTGAGGGCGATTGTGGCCCTCAGACTGCACCAAGGTCTTGCCTGTCGGTTCATGGTCTACGCATATACACAGCCTACCCTGTTTAAAAGCAGGCCCCGCCTCCAGGAAATCAGTCCCAGCCCCAGGTGAAGCACAGATGGGAGAGAGCAGACACAGAAGGCCCCATGCTGGGACCTCCCCGCCACACTTCCCCAGGGTCCGCACCTGTGAGTCATGCCTGCCAAGAGGGATGCAGGTTGCATTTCTATGCTTGTCTTTCCCACTCTGCTTTCTCTTCCCCGTTGCCAGCATTAATCTCTCAGCAGACTCCCTCCCACTTCTGACCAGGTCCAGAGTTCCAGGCAATAAACAATGGAAAAGGCCCACACCTCTCACACCATAAAGACTGAGTCAACAAATAAACTTTGAAGTCATTGGTTGGAACAGACTCCTCATCAAGGTTTGCTGGGCACATGTCAGTCTGTGTGCTGGGTAGACGGGCAAGTCTGGACCCAGGGACTTCCGGGCACTGTGACGGAGCATAGCTAAGAGGCCAGGGAGCTGAGGGGACGACTGGAAACGTCATCCTGACCAGCACGTATACAGAAATTCTGTTACAGCTGATGACGCCTTTCTCCCCATAACAGCCTATCTTAGGGTGACCAAGGCGCACATGGTTAAGGCCTAGGGTGCAAGAAGTGCTGCAGCCCCAGCATGTGAGCAGCCGGAGACACAGAAGGAGTCTGTGCACTGAATACAAAACAGACACTTGATCCTTCTCCGCTGAGATAATGCAGTTTGAAATCCAAGCAGGGAATCTTGACTTACTTTATATACTGTGAATTCTAATGATGAGGAAAATATTTCTCGACTTTAATTTTCTGAAGTATAAATTACTTATGTAAATTCTTTGTTTTTGCATATTTCATAGGACATGCATCTTTAAGCTTTTATCATTGCCAATATGTACAGAAAGAGAATAACAATAAGTTTATGAATGTTAAAAAGTCGTATCATATTTGAAGACACATAGTTCAAACGGGCAATAATGATGCAGATGATGATGAAGGAAGAGTAACTTCATTCCTTACTCCACGGATAAGAGGGGAACAAATTCATAAAGGCCAACAGCACTCACTGTGCTTCCTATCCTCCATTCTCAAACCGCACCTCCTGCCTGGATACTTTCTCTGCCAGAACTTTCCCCTCTGTTGGCTTTAATTCTCTCCTCCTCTTAATTATGGAGCCTGACTGAACTTCTTTCAAAGAGTTCTTCTTTTGGGTCCTTGAAGTCAAGGACTCTCTCATTTCCCTGTAACCTCTGGCATTTAACGTGTGCTCATGTTAAATAAAGAGATTGTTGGCTTCGTATTGTGGGGGGGATCAAGAAATGATTGACCTGAAAAAGGAACAGTTCAGCATCCTCGCTCACAATTACTTCCCAAATATTTTGATTTATCTTTCAATCCCACATCCGGTCTGTCAGGAAATCCCATCAGCTCTACCCGACCCCCCAACAGAACCTGAATCTGTCCGCTTCTCCCCGCCTCGACTGCTACCACCCTCGATCACCCCGGCATCCTTCCTCACGGGGATGTTGCAGCAACTTCCTAACGCTTCCTCCTCCAACTCTTACCCCTCAAAAGCCTGTTTTCCACGTAGGAATCAGAGTCATATTTTTTTAATGTAAAACCAGATCTGGTTTGTCACTTCTTCAAAACTGTCCAACAGCTTCCCATAATACTTCAAGTAGAGCAAACTACCCCCACGGGCTACCAGGCTCTATTCTGGACACACTGGTGTCTTCTTTTGTTCCTCATAAGGGTCTAGGACATTTCCACCTCAGCACCTTAGCTCTTACTATTACTAGTCCTTCTGCCTAGGAGAACCTCAGCTGGAACTCCCTTCTTCTACAGCTCCTCATCTCTGGCTCCTTACTGTTTGGGTCTCTGCTCAAATGTCATATCTTCAAAGAGTTCTACAGTAGTTCTGCCCTTTGGCCATTCTCTACCCTGCTCCATTTTCTTTAGAGCAGTGACAACTCCTGTAAACATCATTTAGTCATGTGTTATCAGTCTACCCCTCAAGAATGTGAGCTGCATGAGCTGAGTTTTTCTTGTTCTCTGCTCTCCCTCTAGTGCCTGGGGTTCGGTAATTGCCTTTTAAATGATTCAATGAACAAAGTCTTAGCAAATAATCTACTCAACTTTGTTGCTAAGGCTTATTAATCCCCTGATAAATATCAGACATACTACACATATTATCTCTACTTCTCACTACACCCATAAGCAGACATTTTGTCCTTTTTTAGTAGAGCCAGGATTCGAGCCTAATTTTCCTATTTCCTCAAACCCATGAAGTTTCACCTATAATTTAAAACTTAACCTATGAGATTTGACTTCTTTAACTGAGAGATGAAGATAACAACACTTTGCCTAATAGGAATTTGATAATGCTAAAATAAGACTACGGGTCTGAAAAAGGCAAGTAAACCGCAAAGTTCTGTAATAAAATTAGGAATTATTGCAAAACTGCAAGATGAAGACATTAGTTAGTGACTGTGTGCTGATAATTAAACTTCCATTTCCTAAGACCCACCCCCTGCCAGATGCTTTCCACACAAAATCACATTTAATTCACAACCACCCTGTGAGAGAGGTATTTTCACTCTTTTAGAGATGAGAAAATTGAGGATCCATGAGGTTAAATAACTTGCCCAAGGTCACTTAGCTCACAGGTGATATATCCAAGGTTCAGATCTGGGTCTGTCTGGTTCCACTGATCATGCTTTAAATTTAGAGATTATTTGACAAAGATGTTTCATAATAACGGTAAAAATGTTGCTTAGAAACCTATGTAGCATGATTGTCATGAGTAAACAAAAGAATTTTTTAGTGTGAACACAATGACCCAGTCAAAAGGTGATTTGAGTCATACATGAAGACCAGGGAAGTTCTTCTGACGCTCTGAAGAGTAACTGAGGCACACAGCTGCATTTCTGGAATAGACAGAAGACCATGTATTACCCCTCAAAGCCACAGAGAACATAAAACAAATACCTGTGTCCAGAACGTGGTCAAAATCTAAGAAATAGGAATAGAATCTAGAAATAGGAATCCAAGAAATAGAAAGTTCCGACAACACAAGGCAATACGCTTAATAAGAAGATAGAAAAAAAAACTAAGCCCTTGAAAAAGCAGCCACATTGTAATAAAGCTGCACATGTTTCAAGTTATCTAGGTCAAACAACTTACCATAAGGAGAAATTTTAAAACCATAATATCTGAAAATAATTGTGCTAGAATACTGTATGTTGGCTCCTTACTTGGCCTAAGTAACTTTCAAAATGAGAAAAACTTTCTGATTGGAATTTTACTATCTCCCTCTAAGAGTAACTTTAAACCACAGTTTTGGAAAAATGATATTAAGCAAAAGTTTAAAAGTCAAAAGCCAATGATCTAAACAACTTAATCTGTTTTACAGGAAGATAAAAATTACTAAAAGCAATCTCCCCAAAAATTTCCTTGAAGGGAAAACAGTCTTGCGTCACTTAATGGGGATATGTTCTGAGAAATGTGTCGTTAGGCGACTTCATTGCTGTGGGAGCATCACAGAATGCACTTACACAAACCCAGATGGTACAGCCTACTGCACACCTAGGCTCTATGGTACTAACCCTATGGGACCACTATCGTATATGCGGTCCATCGTTGACCAAAACATAGTTATGCGGTACATGGCTGTATGAGATGTAACTACATGAAACACATAACTCACTGTGAACAGAACCTCGCTCTAGGTAACACATTTGCCTAATTCAGTACTCTCACTATCCCCGTTGTTATGGGTGTACAAATCTGTCAAGTGTCTGCTCCCTTAGGTTAAAAATCCAGCCTTACAATAAATACAAAGCCACTGAACTCTACGGAAAGCTCACACACCTGATGCTGACATTGTTAACACGACGATCTCATTACAGCTACTGCACCATATGCTACAATAAACTCAAGTCTAATCCAAAGTCATAATCCCACCTTCAACTTGATGAAACCCAAGAACAAATCTCTTAATCTTCCTGACCCCAAACACTGATATAAAGCTAACAAAAATAGTATAATTTTAAAGCTTTTTTAATCAAAGATTCTATTAACTGATATGGTGTAGCTGTCGAAAAAGTTACAATACCATAAGAGAACTTGATAAATATCTAAACATCAGCTACCATAATGCCTTAAATCTTACATAACCCTCATTTTGTCACGTCGTTTTTCCCAACTTTCTACTCCAACGGGGAATTCTTCTGCCAGATCCACTTTTGAGCCTCAATTTTGTGTTTCAGATCACAAGGGCCATCCCCATGTCTACCATTCCCTTCTAACTACATTATTCCTGTAACTTAGAATTCTAAATTAAATCCCATATTTTCCTTGTACAAAAAAATTACTTGCATATTGCATTAACTAAGCCAATGAACCCTTCTCTTCCTATTGTGTAGTCACAGTTTGTGTTGAAAATACTTACTGTGTTTAAGGTTGCCCTCAAATTTCTACCATTGAAATGCATCACAAAATTCATCTGTCATTTACCCAAACAAGTATAAACATCCAGACTAGAGTACTGGTAAGTATAGCAATGAATAACCAAAAGTCCAAAGATTATTTCATTATAGCTATCCAAAGTGCATTAAAATGAGTATTTGTGAACTATCAATATTTTACTTACACTGCAATTTGTGCGTGCACGTATACATTTTTAATAGGAAGAACAATGGTGACCAGATAACAACCAGAGACTAACAATGTGCTGTCCAATATGGTAGCCAGTAGCCGCATGTGACTAACAAGTACTTAAAATGTGGCTTGTCAGAATTGAGACATGCTATAAGTGTAAAATATACAACAAATTTTAAGATTTGGTATAAAAAAATTTTAAATATCCTAATAACTTTTTATATTGATTACATGTTGAAATAACATTCAGAATATACTGAGTTAAATGAAATATACTATTAAGGTACAAATATGCTCACATTATATTTCTATTTGACAGTGCTGGTTTAACAGTTATAACTTCATTATTAATAATTACCTTTCCCCTCATCTGCTTCTTACCTGTCAACATCCCACACAGCCCTCCCACCGCTCAATTAAACCTGTAGCTTGTATCTAAAGAAGGAAAAGTAATTTCAATACCAGCTTAAGGAAAACTTAACAGGGAAGATAGATGTGTACGCAAAAGCACTACACCCTACAGCTAAGAACAAATGCTTCCCCTAGCTACAACTTGGCCCTCTGGGAAACTCCCCATCCAGCTGTGATGTAGGGATCAGAGTGCTTGTAGAGAAATCCAAGTTGATATAGGAAAGTTTTTCACTAAAATCAAAACTGTTTTCTTATAAAAGAACTTTAGTCCTACCTTAGAGGTAAGCACATCCTTAGTTCGTCCTTGTTTCCAATAAGATTAACAAATATGATACAGCCCTCTCTCAGATTAGACACAAATAGAGAAAAAAGGATTGCCACAATCAGTCATGCTAGCCACAGTCAGAAGTGACAGCTCACAGCAAGGAAGGGCAGAATGGTAAAAACACATTCAAGTTTACCCAGCACAGCAACCCAAGGTCACTGCTGAGGGAGTGCACAGCCCGAAAACCCCGGCCACAAAGACAGCCCCAGGTACACAGCAAATCATCACTTAGGTTCACCACTACCATTTTAAGCCATTAAGAAAAGTGTGTGTAACACTTTCTTAGGAGGCCTGATCTTTGACCAAAGTCATTTTTAATTCAAAAGTTTCCCATTATGTTTTGGTAAATTAACATTTAATTTACTAAAACTGCATTTTAACAATCAATCTTAAATACTTAATTTAGTATCTATTGATCAAACTAAAGAAGATATTTGCTGTTTGAAATATTTGGGATCTTCCTGGAAATGTAAAATGTCTAAAACAATATACAGCAGTGTATCTTAAAGACATCTGTGTCTATAAATGCTTTTATAGCCAGTGAATTATTACTACATACTTAAAACAAACTTAAATAGAATATAAATCTTTAATAGCACTTTTGTCAAGCATACTATATTGATATCAGATTTAAACAAAAATATCATAATCAAGTGGACATAAACACCAATCATAAGTTTATAAGAAGAGAAAAATACCTAAATAAAATCGAAGCAGATCAGGTTAAAATGGTGACATAGGTGGACTCTGAACTCTCCTCCTCTCTCAGAAACAACAAATTTACAACTACTCTTGGAACAATTACCCCTGAGAGAGAACTGAAAACTGGATAAAAAGAACTCCAAGGGACAGTGCTGACTGAGGTGGAGGAGGCAGAAGTTCCTTTCTGGAGGGGAAAAAGCCACATTCTAGCTATGGCACTCCATGGCTGGGAGGAATCCTAAGGTACACAGCCTTTCCTTGAGGAGCAGAGGATCTGAGTAGGGGAGCTTTACCACAATAAGCACCTTTTGGACTCAGCACAACCAACACGAGTGTCATAATATCTGGCTTTGCTGGCTATTAACAACAACAAGGAATACCCCTAGAAAAGCTATTGGACATAAGGGACTAAAAAGCCTGTTCTTAAAGGGCCCAGGCACAAATTCACCCATTTTGGAAAGAATCTAAAATCACCAGAGAGAAAGGTGTACGGTCCTTTGGTGAAAAGAGACTCACCTGAGAGGCTCTGGGAGCATTGGTGAAAGGTAAGAGCTCCCCAGGCTGGGGCCACCTCCTCAAGGACTGAGAAATTGGCGGCAGCCATTATTCTGACCAAGTACAGGCATGCTGACACAGACACTGGCAGATGCCATTGGAGTTCTTCCTCTGGCCTGTTAGCACACAGGTCTGCCCCACTCACTAGAGCACCGATTTAATCCAGCCCAGTCAGGACAGGCAGCCCACCTTAGGGACTGGCCCCACCCAACAGTAAGCCCTTGGACAACTTGTGGGCCCACATAGATGGGGTGCATGGAACCTCTGCAGCTGGGCAAGTGGGTCCACCTCTGTGGGACAGGGCATGTGCAAGTGGGCCTGCATTGGTGGAGTGTGTGGGGCCTCTGCAGCAGGGTGATTGGGTCCACTTAAGTGGGTTGGGGTGTGCACATGGGGCAGGATGGGGTGTGTGGCCCTGTGGACAGTGGGGCTTGTCAGCTACAGCAGACTTGAGCTTCTCCAACAGGCATGTTGTGGATCAGCCCCACCTTCCAAAGCCTGAAACAACTGGGTGCTCCAATGCCTGAGGCCAGCCCCACTCAGCTGCAACCCTGAGAGAGCTGACAACAGCCTTGCAGTCCAGAGGCCTACAGCAATTGTAAGCCCCTGAGTCCAGCAACCAGCCATGCTGGGGACCTACTCACTTAACAGAAAAACTGCAGCAGGAATGTGCTATTAGACCTGGCAGCCACCTGTGCTGGGGCTCCCCACACCTAATAAAGTGTCTGAAGGGTCTATAGCAGCCACACGCAACTGAGTATGACAACCAGCCAGCCAGGGAGACAGCCTAGCCTCCCCAGGTACCTGCAGGTAGAACAACCCTGCCACAACAGAAGGACACACAAAGCCCACACAGGGGTCACTCCTGGAACATTTGGAACTGGTGACAAGAGGGAAGCAGACTGCTGAACCTTGTAGATCATCTCTTACATAAGACCATCTCTCCAAGACTGAGAGACATAGCTGACCTATCTAATAAATAGATATAAGCACAGAGAAAGAGGCAAAATGAGGAGACAAAGGAATACGTTCCAAATAAGGGAAGAAGACAAATCTGCAGAAAAAGAATAAAGCAAAACAGAGATAAACAATCTACCTGACAAAAAGTACAAAATAATAGTCATAAGGATGCTCACTGATCTTGGGAGAAGAATGGATGAACTCAGTGAGAACGTCAACAGGGAACTGGAAAATATAAAAAAGAACCAATAAGAAATGAAGAATACAATACTGAAAATGAAAAATTCACTCAAGGGACTCAATAGCAGAGTAGATGATACAGAAGAACGGTTCAGCAATCTGGACAAAAGACTAGAGGAAATCACCCAAGCTGAACAGATAAAAGAAAAAAGAATTAAAAAGAACAAGGACAGTCTAAGGGAACTCTGGGACAACATCAAGGGCACTAACATCTGTATTATAGGTGTCCAGGAAAGAGAAGAGAGAGACAAAGGTGCAGAGAATCTACTTGAAGAAATAATAGCCAAAAACTTTCCTAAGGAAGGAAACAGAAATCCAGGTACAGGAAGCACAGAGAGGACCAAAGAAGATAAACTCAAAGAGGCCCACAACAAGACACATTATAATTAAAATGTCAAGAATTAAAGAGAGAGAAAGAATCCTAAAAGCTACAAGAGAAAAGCAACAAGTTACATACAAAAGAAATCCCATAAGGCTATCAGCTGACTTTTCAGCAGAAACCTTACAGGCCAGAAGGGAGTGGCATGATATACTTAAAATGCTGAAAGGAAAAAACTTACAGCCAAGAATACTCTACCTGGCAAGGTTATCGTTCAGAATGGAAGGAGAGAGAAAGAGTTTCCCAGACAAGCAAAAATTAAAGGAGTTTATCACCAAGAAACCAGTTTTATAGGAAATGCTAAAGGGACTTCTTTAAGTGGAAAAGAAAAGACCAAAATAGGAATAAGAAAATTATCAAAAGAAATAAAATCACTGGTAAAAAGCAAAAATACAGTAAAGGTAGCAGATCAACCACCTATGAAGATAAGGTGAAGGTCAAAAGACAAAAGTACTAAAATTATCTACTTCCACGATAAGCAGGTAATAGACACACATGCACAAAAAAGAGATTATATATGATATCAAAAACACAAAGTGTGGGAGGAGGGGAGTAAAAAAGTAGAGCTTTTTGAAACAGGTAAAACTTAAGAGACTATCAACTTAATATAGATTGCTATATACGTTGGTTATTATATATGAACCTCATGGTAATCACAAACCAGAAACCTATAATAAATACACAAAAAATTAAGAGAAGGGAACCAAAACATAATACTAAATTAAGCCATCAAGCCACAATGGAAGAGAGCAAGAGAAGAAGAAAGGAACAGAGAAGAACTATTAAAACACACAGAAAAAAAGTAACAAAATGGAAATAAGTACATTCTTATTAATAGCTACTTTAAATGTTAATGGACTAAATGCTCCAATCAAAAGGCATAGGGTGGCTGATTGGATAAAAAAACAAGACCCATATATATGCTGCACACAACCATACTTCAGACCTAAAGACACACACAAACTGAAAATGAAAGGACGGAAAAAGATACTCCATGAAAATGGGAATGAATGCAAAATTGGGGTAGCAATACTTATATCGACAAAATAGACTTTAAAACAAAAACCATAACAAGAGACAAAGAAGGGCACTACATAATGATAAAGGGAACAATCCAACAGGAGGATGTAACACTTGTAAATATCTATGCACCCAACATAGGAGCACCTAAATATATAAAGCAATTATTGACAGACATAAAAGGAGAAATAGACAAATTACAGTAAGAGCAGAGGACTTTAACACTCCACTCACACCAATGGATAGATCAACCAAACAGAAGATCAACAGGAAACATTGGTCTTAAGCAACACATTAGACCAGATGGACTTAGTAGATATATACATAAAATGGCATCCAAAAACTGAAGAATACACATTCTTTTCAGACACACATGGAATATTCTCCAAGACTGATCACATATTAGGCCGCTAAACGAGTCTCAATAAATTTAAGAAGATCGAAATAATACCAAACATCTTTTCTGACCACAAAGGTGTGAAACTAGAAATCAACTACAGGACAAAACTTGGGAAAGCCACAGATATGTGGAGATTAAACAAAATGCTACTGAACAACGATTGGGTCAGTGAAGAAATCAAAGGAGAAATCAAAAAATACCTGGAGACAAATGAAAATGAAAATACAACATGCCAAAATTTATGGGATACAGCAAAAGCAGTACTTAGAGGGAAGTTTATATCAATACAGGCCTACCTCGATAAACAAGAAAAATCTCAAATAAACAATCCAACAGTGTACCTAAAAGAATTGAAAAAAGAAGAAAAAACAAAGCCCAAAATCGGTAGAAGGAAGGAAATAATAAAAACCAGAGCACAAATAAATGGAATACAGACTAAAAAACTATGGAAAGAATCAATGAAACCAAGAGCTGGTCCTTTGAAAAGATAAACAAAATTCACAAACCTTTAGCTAGACTCACCAAGAAAAAAAAGAGAGAAGGCTCAAATAAATAAAATCAGAAATGAAAGAGAAGAAATTACAATGGACACTTCAGAAATACAAAAGATTATAAGAGAATACTATGAAAAGCTATATGCCAACAAATTGGATAATCTAGAAGGAACGGATAAATTCTTAGAGTCACACAACCTTCCAAAACTGAATCAAGAAGAAATACATAATTTGAACACACCAATCACCAGTAAGGACGTGGAAACAGTAACCAAAAACCTCCCAAAAGGGGCCAGCCCCATGGCCAAGAGGTTAAGTTCATGCATTCCACTTCAGTGGCCCAGAGTTTCACCAGTTTGAATCCTGGGTGCAGACCTAGCACCACTCATCAAGCCATGCTGAGGTGGCATCCCACATAGCAGAGCCAGAAGGACCTACAACTATGTATGAGGGGGAGCTTTGGGGAGAAGAAAAAAAAAGATTGGCAACAGATGTTAGCTCAGGTGCCAATCTTAAAAAAACAAAAAAAAACCCCACCACTTAAAAAAAAAACCCAAAATAAAAGTTCAGGACCAGATGGCTTCCCTGGTGAATTCTATCAAACATTCAAAGAAGACTCAAACTCTTCCAAAAAATTGAGGAGGAGGGGAAGCTTCCTAACTCATTCCATGAAGCAGATATTACCCTGATACCAAAACCAGACAAGGACAACACAAAAAAAGAAAATCACAGGCCAATATCACTGATGAACATTGATGCAAAAATCCTCAAAAAATACTAGCATATCACATACAACAGTACATTAAAAAGATCATACACCATGATCAAGTGAGATTTATTCCAGGGATGCAGGTATGGTTCAACATCTGCAAATCAATCGACATGATACACCACATTAACAAAATGAAGAATAAAATCACATGATCATCTCAATAGATGCAGAAAAAGCATGTGACAAGATACAGCATCCATTTATGATAAAAACTCTGAATAAAATGGGTATAGAAGGAAAGTACCTCAACATGATAAAGGCCATATATGACAAAGCCACAGTTAATATCATTCTCAATGGAGAAAAACTGAAAACCAACCTTCTAAGAACAGGAACCAGACAAAGATGCCCACTTTCACCACTCTTATTTAACATAGTATTGGAAGTCATAGCCAGAGCAATCAGGCAAGAAAAATAAATAGGGATCCAAATTGGAAAGGAAAAAGTGAAACTGTAACTATTTGCAGATGACATGATCATGTATATAGAAAACCCTAAAGAGTCCACCAAAAAACTTCCAGAAATAATAAATTAATATGGTAAATTTGCAGGATACAAATCAACTTACAAAAATCAGTTGTGTTTGTATACACTAAGAACGAAGTAGCAGAAAGAGAAATTAAGAATACAATCCCATACACATTTGCAAAAAAACAATAAAATATCCGGGAATAAATTTAGCCAAAGAGGTGAAAAACCTGTAGACTGAAAACTATAAAACATTGTTGAAGGAAATTGAAGAAGACACAAGGAAATGGAAAGATATTCCGTGCTCTTGGATTGGAAGAATTAAAATAGTTAAAATGTCCATACTTCCTAAAGCAATCTACAGATTCAATGCAATCCCTACCAAAGTTTCACCAACATTTTTCACAGAAATAGAACAAAGAATCCTAAAATTTATATGGAATAACAAAAGATCCCGAATAGCCAAAGGAACCCTGAGAAAAAAGAACAGAGCTAGAGGTATCACACTCCCTGATTTCAAAATATACTACAAAGCTATAGTAATGAAAACAGCATGGCACTGGCATAATAACAGACACACTAATCAATGGAACAGAATCGAGAGCCCAGAAATAAACTCACACATCTATGGACAGCTAATTTTTGACAAGAGAGCCAAGAACATACAATGGAGAAAGGAAAGTGTCTTCAATAAATGGTGTTGGGAAAACTGGACAGCCACATGCAAAAGAATGAAAGTAGACCATTACCTTACACCATGCAGAAAAATCAACTCAAAGTGGATTAAAGACTTGAATGTAAGACGCGGAACGAATAAACTTCTAGAAGAAAACATAGGCGGTACACTCTTTGACATCAGTCCTGGAAGCATATTTTCAAATACCACGTCTGACAGGGCAAGGAAAACAACAGAAAAAATAAACAAATGGGACTACATCAAAATAAAAAGCTTTTGCAACCTAAGTGTCCAGCAACAGACGAATGGAAAAGAAGATGTGGTACATATATACAATGGAATACTACTCAGCTGCAAAACAGAACAAAATCATTCCATTTGCAATAACATGGATGGACCTTGAGAGACTTATGTTAAGTGAAATAAGCCAGCGAGAGAAAGATAATCTGTGTATGACTCCACTCATATGAGGAACTTAAAATTATGGACTAAGAACAGTTTAGTGGACACCAGGGGAAAGGTGGGGTGGGGGGTGGGCACAAAGGGTGAAGTGGTGCACCTACAACATGACTGACAAACATTAATGTACAATTGAAATTTCACAAGATTATAACCTATCAATAACTCAATAAAAAAATAAATAAATAAAATAAAATAAAAAGCTTTTGCACAGAAAAGGAAACCATCAACAAAACAAAAAGACAACCTAACAATTGGGAGAAGATATTTGCAAACCATATATCTGATAAAGGGTTAATATCCAAAATATATAAAGAACTCATACATCTCAACAACAAAAAACCTAACAACCCCATTAAAAAATGGGGAAAAGATCTGAACAGACATTTTTCCAAAGAAGATGTACAGATAGCCAACAGGCACATGAAAAGATGTTCAACATCACTCATTATTAGAGAAATGCAAATTAAAACTATAGTGAGATATCACCTTATCCCTGTCAGAATGGCTATAATTAACAAGACAAGAAATAACAGGTGTTGGAGAGGATGTGGAGAAAAGGCAACCTTCATACACTGATGGTAGGAGTGCAAATTGGTGCAGCTACTATGGAAAACATTATGGAGATTCCTCAAAAAATTAAGAATAGAAATACTATACGATCCAGCTATTCCACTTCTGGGAATTTATCCAAGGAACATGAAAACATGGATGCTTAAAGATATATGCTCCCCTATGTTTATTGCAGCATTGATTGCAATAGCCAAGACTTGGAAGCGACCTAGGGGCCAATCAAGGGACAAATGGATAAAGAAGATGTGTTATATATACACAATGGAATACTACTTAGCCATAAAAAGGATGAAATCCAGGGGCTGGCCTGATGGCATAGTGGTTGGTTTTGTGTGCTCCACTTCAGCGGCCCGGAGTTTGCAGGTTTGCATCCCAAACACAGACCTACACACTGCTCATCAAGCCATGCTGTGGCAGTGTCCCACATACAAAATAGAGGAAGCCTGGCACAGATGTTAGCTCAGCAACAATATTCCTCAGCAAAAAGAGGAAGATTCACAACAGATGTTAGCTCAGGGTCAATCTTCCTCACCAAAATAAAAAAGGATGAAATCTTGCCATTAGTGACAACCTGGATGCACCTTGAGGGTATTATACTAAGCAAAATAAGTCAGAGCGAGAAAGTCAAATATTGTATGATCTCACTCATAAATAGAAGATTAAAAACAACAACAAAAACACAGAGAGAGAGATTAGATATGTGATTACCAGAGGCAAAGGTGGGAGGGAGGAGAGAGAAAGGGGTGATTAGGCACATGTGTGCGGTGATGGATTGTAAGTATCTTTGAGAGGTGAACGTGATGCAATCTACACAGAAATCAAAATTTAATGACTTACATCTGAAATTTATATAATGTTATAAGCCAATGTTACTGCAATAAACAAATAAAATAAAATAAAATTGAATTATGTTAGTGAAGAAAAAAATCAAGATGAAACTCTACAGCACCTCCAGAATAAAACATAACATCCTCTTACTGTACTTTTAGCCCTGGTGCTGGGGAAGATGCCAGAGGTAACATGCAGCAGTCACGTACTTTTCCATTCCCCGGGGCACAGTGGTCTCTTGTGTGATGAACATTTGAGCTTGGTTGTGAACTTCTGCTGAGTTCTACAACCAAAACCCACAGGCTTCTTTAAATTCATGAAGATATATTTGCTTAAAGAAAAGGATATGTCTTCCCCTTTTAAACTCTACATTGAGATTTTGAAAACTGAACCCAGCATGATATTTGTGCTTTTGGTAGGGGGTGACTTTCCACTACTGTAATAACAACCCAAGTTAGATGATATCCAAGAAACTGGCTCCCTCAAGCTATACCACGGTCAGCCTAGAAAGTCCAAGCTAATTCAGAAGACAAAAATGTACACCTCAATAACCAAGAAAATAAACATTAAAATGAGATTATCTTACCTCAAAAATTGACAGTTTAACATATACCAGTTGGAGTTTCTGCTTCGGATCAGGAGAGGTATAAAGAGGGTCAGATTAACATCCTTCCACTATAATGATTAGAAAACTGGACAAAATACAGGAAACAATTATTTTCTGATATCAAACAACAGGAAATAGAGGAAAGTAATCCTTGAGAGAAGAGAACAAACAAGATGAGCGCTATGACCATATCATCTTTCTACCTGAAAACAATTTCTGGGCCAAAGTACAATGATGGGGGAAGCCAAACAAAGCAGTCTCAGCAAATTGAGAAGACAGAAATCCCAGCATGAGGAGGCAGAAATGCTGAGAATTTACAAGGCAGAGAACTGAGGAAGGAAGAGCCATGCAAAAAAGAAGCTCTAGAAATTTGCATAGGAGTCACCTTGAATCTTTGGTTAAATTCCAATATGTACACATATATGGCAAAACTCATCAAGGCCAGGGAAAGAATAATTACGAAGGAACTGTAAGAGCAACAATTTCCAGAGTTCACACAAAGCCAGGAACTTGTTAGAGTTCCCATGCTCCAAAGAGACCATGTTGATTGCAATGGGAATCATGCCTTAGCTGTGGAGCTGAAAGAGACCTATAGGAAAGGAGACTCTAGACCCACTACATAATAGCTTAAAAACTAGCCTTGGCAAGAGCAAACTAACCTATAAGTAAACAAGCCGGAACAAAGTCCAAAACTCCTGATAGGAACTGTAAAAAAAATCAAGCACTCAATTTACAATGTATGGCATTCAATTAAAAACTACTAGACATCCAAAGAAACAAAAACCCCACATGACACAAATGATTCAGTAATGGGAACAGATCCCTAAGTTAAGGGGATGTGGAATTACCAGACAAGGATATTAAAATAACTAAGATAAGTAGATTCAATATGTTCAAGAATTTAAAGGAAAAAAACAATATAATGCAGAAGAAATGGGAGATATATAAAAAGAAGCAAATGAAATTTCTAGAGATGAAAACTAGAATATCTATAATGAAAATGACACTGGGTAGGATTAAAAACAGATTAGGCACTGCAAAGGAAAGGATTCATGAACTTGAAGACACAGCAATAGAAACTTAGCAATCCAAATTGAAGCACTGGGGGAAAAACGTAAACAGAGCATCAGTGACCTATGACACAGTATCAAGGGAGTCTAAGGTGTATATAACGGAAAACTCAGGGGAAAAAAAAGAGGTGAAGAGGGAAAGAAGACAAATATTTGAAGACATAATGTGGAAAAATATTTCCAGATTTGATGAAAACTACAAACAGGTCTGCAAGCTTGACTACCAGGGTCCATGGGGGCACCTTAGGCGGCCTCCAAGAAGAGTTCCCAGAGAGAGAAATGGCTACGTCCATACTTTAAGAACAAGGACTGAACAGAGGGATTGCAAAAGACAGTCTGGACAAAAGAAACAACATATATAAAGTCTCCAAGTCAATAACAAATATGCAACATTACATTCTGGAGGCTGTAAGACGATCCATGTGGCCAGAACACAAGGTGTATGTCATGTGTTGAAGGAAGATGAGAGCACTAAGTAAACATGCAAATCTAAAGGGCCTCAAAATCCATGTGCGGTTACCTAGACTTCGTAAACCATCTGCGAGATATTGAAATAATTGGAGGGGAAAAAAAAGAGATGTGATCAGATTTGCTGGCGTTGAGTGAAGTCATCTGTTTGAATTACAGAGGGAGAAGAGTGAAGGCGGGGGGGGCGGGGGGGAGGGACAGGTTAAAACATCGTGGTGGCAAACCAGGTGAGAGATGGTGGCCGAAATAAGATAACGGCAGAACTGAAAGAAGCAGAAAATTTTGGAAAAACACTAAGTCACTGGAATCAACAGGGCAACTGCCAGAGAGGAAAGCAGAGTTAGGAATGATACTCCAGTTTGGGGCATGAACAACAGATAGCAACATCATTAACTACAATAGAAAGAATGACGCGTGGGTGTTTGAGCGGGTGAAAGGGATGCAAAGGGTGAAAAGGATATATGAGACAAAAGAGGAATTTTTCTGTTGGGTTTTTTTTTGACATTTCCAGTTTGTGGTTGCTATGAAACCTTCACGGGGAAATGTTCAGTTCATTTGGGCATTTGTGTATAGAGGCTGAAGTCAGACCTGGGCTGGAGACTAAGGAACTACGAGCACAGGAAGGGTGTCGGAGGCCAGGCAGTGGGTGCGACTGTCTAAGGAGAGCTTGTTAAATGAGAAAAACAAGATGGCATTGGATATGTAGCACACTATGGCTTAGAGGAAATGTAAGCTTTAAATGCTTATATTTAAAAAGGAGAGGAGTCTAAAATAAATGATAAGCTTTTATCTTCAGAAACTAGAAAGAGAAGAGCAAATTAAACACAAAGTGAGGGAAACAAAGAAAGAAGAGGGGGAAAAAAGAGAAAGGAAACCAATGAAAGAGAAATAGAAAACTATAACAAAGATTAACAAAAGATTTATTTGCAATACATATGTCTGACAACTTGAATCCAGAATAAAAAAGCCTACAGAGAAATAGCAAAAAGAAAACAATGTTTAAAAATGAGCATTTATTTCTGAGAACTGTCTTTTTATATACCTGAGCATAACAAATAAAAATTAAATTAAATAAATATGGCCTAGGAAACAGAGAGGCTTCCCCAGCTGTCCCTTTAAAATCTCATTGAACTAGGTAATTCACTTGACAATACACTAAAAGGGGAAATAGGGGCTCCAGAAAGGGCATTGGGACAACTACAAGGTGGCTCACCTGCAACCTCGTTTTAAGAAAGAATTTCACCACTAGAGAAAGTTTGGGAACACTTCTCATAGACCATAACTCCAATTACAGCAACCTCGAATTCTACTAGCCATTAAAGCTGCAGAACAGGTGCCATATCCAAACACTGCGACGCACTCTGACATGTGGGACCGCAGCTGCGACTTCCTTTACCTATGGGGTTATCACATTAGGAAAACGATATAAGAGCTTGTAACAGAAAGCTCACAAAGGAAAGGCGAGGGGCAGATAGGGGAAGTTGCACCCAACCAGATGTTAAGGAGAAAGGACAAAGGCTCTAGGTCCAAGTTAAACAATCTATTTGCTCTATATCATTATCCCCTTACTGTGGCCAACAGACCATATTCTCTGCAAACATTGAGAAAAACAAAGTTAAATTTAAAAAAAAATTTGTATACCTGAAAGGCTGTCAAAAGAGAGGTCTTGTGCCTCTGTCTTATCCTTAATAAAGGAAAAGTGAATTTTGCAGTTGTTTAAACTTAATTCTTTTGCCCTTTCAAATGAGAGTGTCTAAATTGAGCTTATTTTTTCAGGCTAACTGCACTAATGGCTTTAAAATCATTCCAAGATAGGCAAAGTTTTCTTAAACAGAACTCAAAAACTAATAGCTTTTAAAGTAAACTTGATCAATTTGACTTCACTAAAATTAAGAATTTGCATTAATTAAAAGATAGGAAAAGGAACAGGCAAGTCACAGACTGGAAAAAGATATTTGCAACGTGCGTATCTGACAAAAGACTTGCGGTCAAAACAAAGAACGCATAGTAAACAACAAAACAAGCACAAAACTTGAACAGGTATTTTACAAGAAGATACCCAAATGGCCAATAAGCACATAAAAAGATGCTCGACATCATCATCTCATTAGAGGAATGCAAATTAAAACCACAAGGAAATACCACTACACACCTGCAAGTGTGGCTTCAAAAAGGACAGAGACACTCTTGCTGTTCACCAGAATGTGGAACAATTGCTGGTGAGAATGGAAATTACTTCAACCACTTTAGAAATCCGTTTAGCAGTTTCCAAAAGTTAAGTATACATCTATCCCACGATTGAGTTAATTCTACTCCTACATACTTTATCCAAGATAAAAGTTATGTCCACAAAAATATAAGAATTTTATTCATAATGGCAAGATAAGGGAAACAACCCAGATGTCCGTCAGTAAGGGAGTGGATAAACAAATGGTGAGCTGTCACACATGGACCACCCCACGGCTGAGCTCATAGACATTACCTCAGCCAAAAGAAGCCAGACAAAAAGCACATCCTGCAAAGCTCCATTTCTATAAGAAGTTCAAAGCCAAACGCATCTATGGGTGATGAAATCAGGACAGTGATTGCACCGGCAGGGAGGGGACTGTCCGGGAAGGGGCGTGGGGGGTCCTCTAGGGTAGTGGACATGGTCTGTGCTTTTATTTGGGTGTTAGTCGCAGGCATGTGGATACATAAAAATTCACTGAGCTGTGCACTCTAGATTCGTATGCTTTATTTTATATGTTATCAAAAATGAAAGATATTAAAAATACAAAATATCCTAACTGCATTTGTCTTTCAAGTGATTTTATTTTAGTGATAGTATTCTATCACTCAACAGATACTCGCTGATCACCTGCTATGTGCCAGGCGCTCTCCAGACGCTGGAGCTACAGCAACGAACAAAACAGACCGACCTCTGCCCTCGTGAAGCCTACGCTCCAGCCAAGAAAGAAAATGAGAAGCAAAATAAAGAAAAGGAACAAATAACAGTATTTTATAAGGAGAGAGGCGAGATAGCAAAAAAGTTAAAAAGGGAATCAAGATAAGGAATGGGGGGGGGGACTGGATTACAATCTCAGTATTGACCCTACAAACTACTGTTTAAATTGAATCATGATGGATAGGCAAACACAATAAATTCCATGTGTGTTTTTTTAAATTGTGGTAAAATATATATAATATTTATCTTGACCATTTTTAAGTACAATCCAGCGAATAGTGCACAAGGGTTCCAATTTCTCCACATCCTTGCCAACATTTATTTTTTTCTACTTTTTATATATACTTTTTTTTATAGTAGCCATCTTACTGTGTGAGGTAGTTTTGTGGGGGTCTTTCTGGCACTAAGTCATTTTTTATTGTAAAAATAAAATAAGACAGTGAATTAAAACAGTAAGTATAATGACTAATGACTAATAAGTCTCTTCATCTCCAGTTGCTAAGTTGCCCTAGAGACCACTATCCACAATTTCTTTTTTCTTTTCTTTTTTTTAAGCTTTTTTCGTGCAATTTTATTGAAAATTTGATGGTAACAGAAGATTATGACACAGCATTATACAGGTAACAATTTACAATAGCCAAGAAATGGAAGCAAGGCTGGCCTGGTGGCGCAGCAGTTAAGTTCACACATTCCACTTAGGCGGCCTGGGTTCGCCAGTTCAGATCCCAGATGTGGACATGGCACCACTTGGCAAGCCATGCTGTGGTAGGCGTCCCACACATAAAGTAGAGAAAGATGGGCACAGATGTTAGCTCAGGGCCAGTCTTCCTCAGCAAAAAGAGGAGGATTGGCAGCAGTTAGCTCAGGGCTAATCTTCCTCAAAAAAAAGAAAAAAGAAATGGAAGCAACCTAAGTGTCCATTGATGGATGAATGGATAAAGAAGATGCGGTATATATATGCAATGAAATATTACTCAGCCATAAAAAGAATGAAATCTTGCCATTTGTGACAACATAGATGGACCTAGAGGGTATTATGCTAAGTGAAATAAGTCAGAAGAGAAAGACAAATACAATTATTTCACTTACGTGTGGAATCTAAAAAACAAAACAAACAAATAAAAACTAAAAAACATACAGAGAACAAACTGCTGGTTGCAAACTGCAGGTGTGCAGGTGGTAGGGGAGGGTTGGGAGAAATAGATGAAGAGGATTAAGAAGTACAGACTTCCAGTTATAAAATCAGTCAGTCACAGGGAGGTAAGACACAGCCTTGGGAATACAGTCAATACTATTGTGCCAACTTTATATGGTGACGGACAGTTACTATACTTACTGTGGGGATCATTTCCTAATGTGTATAAATGTCAAATCACTGTGCTATACGCTTGAGACTAACATTGTATGTCAACTTTACTTCATTTAAAAAAGAGCAGAAAGTTGGAGCATCAATAGAAAGTCCCATGGTGGCAAATGACCCACGCTTTGGTAGGACCGTTACGTCATGTTCAGTCTTAAACTGTTGCCTGTGTAATGCTGTTGTAATATTAGTTTGGGTTTTTCATCCCATTTCCATGTGATCATTGTTAAGTATGACTCATTCACATTACCCAGAACAGCAGCTGATTCTCCTCTCACATTATCTTTACCTGAAATTAATTTACTATCTTTTCTTTTGTAAGAAAGCGTTTCTATTATTTGAAAAGCCCTCAGGAGGGAAAAAACAACAATAAAGTTTATATTTGCCCTCCAATATATCTCAAGGGCATGACAGTATTTCTGCTTAGGAGGCTTTTAATGTTAAAATAAAATTCCATCTGCAGTTAAGATTAATCATGGTCTTTAAAGCTTGAAACTCTAAATTTTTATTCGGTAGGTTTCATCTGCTACACATAGTAGTATGACAAGAAAAACTCAATCTACTTCACAGTTATAAGGATAAAATTAAACTGTAAAAAAAACCTAGTATAATTGTTGAAAAAATTATATATACAAAGCAGGACATTTTACTGTTGGGTATCGTTTACTACAGCAATTTTCTTGTCATCCAATAATACTTTAAGTGTCTTAAAGAATCATAATTTGGATCCAAGTTGCAAAAACCTGAGTCCCAAGTTTTAGCTATGTTGAAAAAATGACTGAGTAGATACGCCAGGAGAAGACCCCGGGCGAGGAGGGGAGCCCTCAAGACGCTTCACCCCACAGGCTGCTCTGGCTCCTCCTCACATGCCTTTGACATCACTCTCGACTCTGTGCTCAAGTCCCTGACACCGTCGCTCCAATTGTAAGGCAGGGACAAAAACATCCAATCGCCAAAAGCAACATATCTTGACAAACAGTGCCTTAGACTCTTCTCCCAACTACAGCTTTCAGCAGTTGTAACTTACCAATGAAAAGAAGTTGCCCAGAAATTCAGATTTCCATTTATGTTCCTTGGAGTTTTATACTTTAACAGCCATTACATCTCTGTTCTAAGCCGCAAAAGCTAATTAAATACCTAACAATAATTCACCATGATATTTAAACTAAAAGAAATAGTCAAAACAAATTTGGGGGAAGAAAAAAGTAATTTCAAGAGAATGTGAATATCATGATCCCCAGTCAGGAGCTTACAGTTTTCCTTCTGGCGCCACTGAGGTAACAACCTGTTCCAAGACCACAGAATATTATTAGACCATTTTCACATATAAATTCTGGGTTTCTTGCTGTCTGCATACCATCCAATTCATTTTAAGTTTTCATTTAAATATTTTTATCACGAAAAGCTATTTCAAGGCTCTCAACATGTTGAAAATAGATTTGGCTAACATTTACAAAAAGAAAGAGAATTCTCTAAATAATCATTTAGGCAGGTTTTGCTTCATTTTAAGCTATAGAATCCATCTCTAGAAGGAGCAGGATTGAAAACTTGCTAGCCACAGGCTAACCATCTGCTCAAAAAATTGCTGCTTTTCTTACGGTCCCCCGTCACCCATGCCCTGTGCAAGCTGCATCTATATTATTAAAACAGCTCTGAGATGGTGTCTGTTACCGATGGAGCAGCATCTCTTCCAGCCACAGGTCAGGGGCATGGCGCTCAGTCCTTCACACGGGGCACATGAAGACAAAAGCAGCAGGAACCGTTCATATGTGTCTAGGTATTAGGAGAGCTCAAGGCTGATCCTCGTGGTAATCTGGGAGAATTATATTACGCCCTGAGACTGTCCTGTTCTAATTCACCTGGCATAAAGCAGAGCTCTCGAGCACAAGAAACTTACGATGGATAGTGGAGTGTTGTATGGGATGAGGGGGAGCAATTTTTAAGGAAAAACAAACCAACCTTTCCCCTACTACGTTAGCAAAGGAAAAAAGGGAGGGAAGAATCCTGCTCGGTGATGTATTCTGCTATATTACAAGAGAACTGCTAAATGAATAGGAAGCCTTCTTGGCTCGCTTGACTTCCTAATCACATCTGGGATTCATCTTAGAGCCTGTGAGCAAGTTACAGGGAGAACCACGACCAAGACCCAGGTTCCCTGGGGCCACGCTAGAGCTCCTGGCGGTCAACGGCATCTGCACGCACCAAGGCAAGCACCCTCAGCGCATCATTCAGAAGAAGAGGCAGATGGTGACATGTGCACCCCACAGAATTTCTCTCTAGTTAACCTCCTCCCATTAAACGGCTCTTGGATTTTAATCCTCAAACTCCACAGACTGCGAAGATCTCTCAGCATTATGGCTCTTGGTTGACATTTATATAGAAAACTTATACAAGTCTCAAAACTCAATATATTTAACAAAACCATATGTGGGAAACATCTCTAGTTATAACCCAAAAACAAGTGGTAGAAAGTTAGAATCATGTGACATTTGAAAATCCTGCCAAGTAGCAGGGGACGTACAGAGGCAATGGCAAACATTATCCTTAAATACGATGGCAAAATAGAAAGAATCTTTCTCCGATAAAATGGCCCAGAGGATTGTCTAGCGCCACACAAAGACAGTACAGAGATCAACAGGAGTGTGAGCAAAGCTCCGTCTTGTCAGGTTTTTCATCCTGAAGCATCTCCAACCTGCTCAGAAGGTGTAATGCCGCCTCCCGGTTAGGGAGACTCTGCAGCAGCACCAAGGCCCATCTAACAGCGCCCAAGCCGGACCGTTTGCCAGAATTGCCCCTTCTGGGCACACAGTAGACACTGGGAGAGTTTGTCGACTGACTTGCACCTTCCCAGGCAACACATCAGGATATTTTCTTCAGGGCGGTTATGAAGGTTGTGGTCCCACATCACAGCATCTTTTGGGATTTCTAAGGGAGAAATTCAGTTCTGGACTCAAGACCAGAAATAGCTCAGTGTCTCCTGAGCAGAATTTTTCTCCTCTAATGGACACTAATTCTCATGACAGATCATGCCTCATTTTTGCTTTGGCTGCTTCAAGGCTCTGAGCCAAATGTATTTTCTTTGACCTCTAATTTTGTCTTACTTTTTCTTAGTCCTCTTTTCTCTTATCCACTATTATCTCATTTATTGTTAATTGTGACATACCATGCCATATTGATATGTGGGATAAATAATTCTTCCACAAAAGGACTACAGTGAAATAAAATAAAACAATTAGTAATAGAAATAAAAACTCAGCATAAACTAGGCTAAATTTTCTAACAAATTTGGCTCAAAGCTGGGAGAGACTGTATTTTCTAATTCATCTCTTACCGTCTTAGATTATTTTTAGAACGTGAAAATCCTTCTATAAAAATCATACAAAAAAGTTATTAACACACTTAAAAGCTCTTTTGAAAATAAGAGGTGTTTAGAGGTGGGCTTATTTCTCAAATATTTACTGGATTTTTCTAGGTTGCAAATCTCCTACCCAGAACTTCCCTCATTTCTCATCTGCCCTCAAGGTTTAACTGTCCCACAATTAAAAATCCGCTAAAGATCACAGAACACTGCAGAGACAATTCACTCATTTAAGATTTTCAAACAAAATTTTGACTCTGAAAAATAACAAATATAGCAACCCAATGAAAACAAAGAATTGAAACTCATCATATTTCTTTGTAAGAGGAAATACAACAAAATGTTAATAGTAGTTATCTTCTTTGAGCTTTAAGAATACAGGTGATTTGTTTCTTCTTTATTCCTGTTCCTGTTCTATTTTCCAAAATGAACATATTTTGTGATTAGAAAAAGATTAAAACACAAAGGATTATTTTCTAAAAAAATGCCTTCTTAATGTTGGATTAATAAATTAAGGCTGCCTTACCTGATGATCAACAAGGAGTCTCCTACGTCTAAGTTGAACTTTGTCCAACGGGAAGAATCGTCGTGGGAATTATGAAATTTCAGAGTGTGGCTTGTTCAAAGCTGCCCTCACTTCCTCTCTAAAGGAGAGCACGCAGTCCCTCCATGTCTCCTGTCTATTTTTCAGACTCCACATAAAGCAGGGGCTTCCCTGAACGCACTTTCTTTAAAATCCATTTCTAATTCCGACTTTAAAAAATACGTGGCTCTCTACCCCTGTTTAATGGTGGGATCTCTACCATCAAGAATCTTTCAGAAATGCTAACTACAATCCCCAGCAATACCTGGAAAAGCTTTATTTTAAACCAGCCGCATTGATTTTATTTACACTGATTTCCTGAAAGTACCACAGCTTCAAAAGCTTTCACAACCGATCTTGTAGGGCTTTCATCTGTGAAAAAGCCATCATACTTCTTAGCATAAATATATCCCAGAGAGGAAAAAACAAACTAGGTAAACATTTCATCTATGTAAACATTTCTACTAACGTTAAAGCAGTTATTAGCAGCAATGTCAAGATGGTCAAAATAAAGTTTCGAATCCACCAAATGACTAGTTCTGATCCTGATTGGAAGGCTATGGGCACACCTTCCGAGTCAAGTCATTACACCTTGACCTAAGGCAAACCTGAAATCTCAGGGCTAGGATCACCTTCTGTGGCCGAAAAGGTAGCCAATAGTTTAAATTCAGTCAGAAAAGGCACACATGTGGGCACACACATACACACGGACTGTTTTTTAACTGTGCAAAACTTATGAGATCAGTTTAGTCTATAATTTAACATAAAATTAGAAGAAGAATAAATAAGATTCTGGTCCAACAATAGTTCCAAAAATTAATAGTCTACATTATATTTCCCTTACACAGAACTCTTAAAGAAGAGCAGAGACACAATCCAATACAACAATAAGTGTATGTTTTCAGTGGGGAAAACCCCACAAGATCCATTAACTGTGCAAATAAGGCTCAAAAGGAACAGAAAATCCAACCCCAGCAAAAACAAGCAGTAACCTGTCCCGTCAATTCCAGCAG
This sequence comes from Equus quagga, assembly GCF_021613505.1. Lineage (NCBI taxonomy): Eukaryota > Metazoa > Chordata > Mammalia > Perissodactyla > Equidae > Equus > Equus quagga. The sequence goes on from NC_060272.1 coordinate 76,736,887, forward strand.
CATTTGCCCCAGAAAAGGACCACATCAAGCTTGAGGTTAGATGATTTCAAAAGAAAAGTCCTACAAAGACCATGTTGATAAAAACAAAACTTAAACTTTATTGGTTTTCTGTCCCAGCAGACACATCACTTAATTGACTATACAAAGATTTCCCACAGCCACAAACACCAACAGTGCAGACGACCTCTGCTGCTGTCACTTTCTGGTAACAGTAAGTTTCTACCAGGCTCCTGAAGATTAACACACAAGAATTCCAAGGTGCCCCTGCATGGAACAGGTGAACAGGTCCCAAAAAGAGTATCTAGTGCTCAGAAAGGGTCCTGTGGCTGCTTTCCCACAAACTCCCATCACCACCCAGGGAAGAGAAGAGGAGTAGAATGCCCACCGGCTACACTTGGATCAACAATGGAAGAACATGTCCATACCAGCAGATCGCATCCATGTTGGAAAAAACAGCGTGTGTGTGCAGTAAGCCCGTTTGTACTCATGCCTTCTCTACTACGGCATTTGGATGCAGGAGTGAAAAATAAGAGAGACAAGCCATCAGCAAAACAAAGGGGTGGGTGCTGGATAATGCTGGAGAAAATAACAAAGGATAGTTATTTTAACTCTGCGGTGGGGCAGCTGATGCAGATGCAAGAAAAAGACCCTCATGTTTCTCATCACTGATTGGGTGGTAAGCCCAGGTGAATTTCCCAAATAACTGACATGCTGTGGGTAAGTGTCCTGAATGGAACTCACGGCACAAAGAGCCCCAATCCTAACCATCTCTGATGAGTCCTCCTCAGCCTGAAAGAAGAAGGTGCTTGCACGAAGCAGGAGTTAAGCACACTTCCCCTTCCATTAGTGGCAAGCACATGATTTCTAACGCATGTTAGTTCTGTGTGGAGCTAAGCATTTCAGCCAAAACACAAGAATCGAGTATGCACACTTTACTTCCATATATGCAAGTAACACTTGTAAAACAGACCAGAAACAATGTGGACTGTAGGACACAGCTGAGATTTTCAGAGAAAGTCCATTCCACGCTCTTCTCCTCTCCCTCCCCAGACACGCCCAAATCAAGGAATAAACTATTGAAAAATGCCTTTTCCAGGCACTCATGGAAATATGTGGGGCCAAAGCTTAGGAACGCAGACAGATCTTGGAACAACTCAACTCGCACCGCTAAGATGGAAAGGAAAAGCGAATTAGAAGTCATTCTCTAGACTAATGTAGATTTCTCTAAAACTGTACAGTACACAAGGAGCCTCACTAAAGCTGATGATGCCCCATTCCAAGCAGAGCCAAGAAAACCCAAAGTTTGGGTGTATTTCTTTAGATAACGTGAGTGCTAGGTAAGTTTGATCACAAATTGTCCCTGATATTTACTCTGGTAGAGGAGAAATAAAATGTGTATATTTTCAAAATATATGTCAAGGGTGTTGGGCTCCATGAAAGAAAGTCTACCACTTAAGAATGGGGAAATACCCAGAAGTCCACTTAGTTATGCATCCTAAGGAGATTTTTCTGGAAGTGCTTCCTCTTGAGAAACGTAAACGTGGTCATGTCGTCCACAGGAAAAGCTGAAGTAAGAGAGTGAGCAGGCTGGATCGCTTGCTGCAATTCACAGGGACATCAGCCCTGTTCCCAGGAACCCAGCTCACAGCTGGGACATTCCTGCCCAGGGGCTCCATCCTGCCCAGAGAGCCCCGGATCAGTTCATAAACACATGGCCAGATGTATCTCTAGGACTGTCTAGCAACCAGCAATGCCCTCCAACTACAGAAGTCAGGCGGTGCTCACTCAAGGAGAAAAAGCTTACTCCATGTTTATGCCAATCTAAAGATCTCCAAGGAAAGAAAGTCAACTGACAGGCTTTGCCTGGGGTTTCTGCTCCAACCCAGGGTCGCCAGAAATGCCCTATTCTTCAGGGGAGCACGGCAGATAAGACCCAAAGCTGTCCTCTGGCCATGAGCACCCAAGTGTGCGGACACACAAGGGCCTCAGAGGTTAGTCAGCAAAGGAACCCCAAGTGCCAATTGACAGGAGCTAAGCTGAGAGCGCAGGCTCCTATGGGGCTCTGCATGCACAAACGGAGCCTCATTTTTAAAATGAAAACATTAAAAAGCAATCATGGGCATCAATTGGGGCATGAATAAACAAAATGTGGTATATCCATATAATGGAATATTATTCAGCTGTAAATAAAGGAATGAGATTCTGATTCAAGCTACAACGTGAATGAAGCTTGAAAACGTTATGCTAAGTAAAGAAGGCAGAAACAAAAGGCCACATATTGGATGATTCCATTTTTAGGAAATGTCCAGAATAGGCAAATCCAGAGACAGAAAATAGGTTAGTGATTGCTAGGGGTGTGGGGAAGGCCCAGATGGGGAGTGCTCGCTAATGGGTACGGAGTTACTTTTCAGGGTGATGAAAATGTGCTGGAATTTGATGGTGGTGATGGTTGCATCACTTTGTGACTATATTAATACCCAGTGTACTGTACACTTGAAAAGGGTGAATTGTATGTGTGATTTATAGCTCAGTAAAAACAAAACAATCATGCGCTTTTGTGTATGTAAGTTATATTTCAATAGAGTTAAACTTTAAAAAATACTATGAGCTCACATTTTACTAAGAAGCACTTCATATTAAAGCAACATTATTGCTTAATTAGAAGAAATCAAGCTAGTACTAAAACTGAGTCTCGAATAACCTCAGAATGTTTTCTGGAGCTCAGGGGGAAAAAAATCAGTTCCCATTCCATTGTGACTGCAAGGGATTTTTTTTGAAAGTAAAAGTCACTATTAGAACTCATCAATTAAAATCTGTTTAGAGAAAGCATATAAAATTAAGAGTGTTGAGACTTTCTGGTCAAGGTTTTATTAGCAAAATATCCAGGAAACAGGTTATATACATAATGTAACATGTATATATTATATACATATGTGTTATATAAATGTATTGTAATATATATGTGTGTATATATGTGTGTGTGTGTGTGTGTATATACCATGCATGCCTACTTTGTAAAATACAATTTAGGAAGGAATATACACTTAAGCAAGGAGAGCCAATGTTAACTAGTTCCTTTCTTTGGTCTACAAGCATGCTCAAGTCTCTACCATAAGCCACTGCCTTATTTGTCCCTCAGAACATCTCAAACAATCCTCCTGTCTAACCACTGTTCATTCCTCAACCCACTACAGTGACTTCCTGCTAACATCTTCTGAAATTGCTCTTCTCAAGATCAACGACAACCTCTTACCTGCGAAATCCAGCTGTCCACACTCCACTTCCTACAAAACCTCTCTGTAGCATTTGGCCTCAAAGCACCCCTCACTTGCAATTGTCCCTCTTTGGGCTTCTAGGAATCCATGTGCCAGTTATCCTGACAGTTGATGTTTTCTTCTTTTCTTTCCAAACAAGTGCCCCCCTGACCAGCCCTTACATGCGAAGCTCCCCACAGTTCTCTTTTCAGGTCCCTTCTTGTGCTGCACATTCACCCAAGGTTATGCGTCCTTTCCCAAGCTGGTCTTGGTCCTAGACCTCTCTCATGAACATGAGCCCACATTTCTAGGTGTTTACTAGACATCTCCATCTGGAGGCCCCACATACTTCTCCAACTCTCTAAATCCAAACTGCATTATTTTTCCTCATTAAATCTCCTCTTTATCTAAGCTCTCAAACCATAAATATCAGAGCCATGGCTGATTTTCTGCCTCTGAGGTAACTTGCTGGTTTCGTCTCTGAATGCCCAGCCCCTGCCCACACTCCCCACAGCTGTCTCTCTCCTTCACCCTCTCATCTCATCCTAAAGGACCTAACAATCCTCTGTGCTCCAACTATTCACCTTTCCCTCTCACCCCCCATTCCTGGCAACCACTGATCTTTTTACCGTCTCCACAGCTTTGCCTTCTCCAGGACATCATATAGTTGGAATCATACAGTGTGCAGCCTTTTCAGATTGGCTTCTTTCATTAGCAATATTCATTTTAGCTTCCTCCATGTCTTTTCATGGATTGATAGCAGACTAACATTCCATTGTCTGGATGTACCACAGTTTATTTATCCATCCACCTGCTGAAGGACATCTTGGTTGCTTCCAGGTTTGAACAATTATGAATGAAACTGCTACATTCATTTACGGATTTGTGTGGCTATAAATTTTCAACTCCTTTGGGTAAATACCAAGGAGTGCCACTGCTGCTTTGATGGTAAGAGTACATTAACTTTGTAAGAAACCGCCATACTGTCTTCCACAGTGGCGGTACCATTTTGCATTTCCGCCAGCGATGGATGAGAGCTCCTTTGGTTCCACATCCTCATCAGCATTTGGTGGTGTCAGTGTTTCAGATTTTAGTCTTTCTAATAGGTGTGTAGTGTATCAATTGTTTTAATTTGCAGTTCCCCAATAACATATGAGGTTGCACATCTTTTCTTCTGCTTATTTGCCATCTGTCTATCTTCTTTGGTGAGGTGTCTGCTCATAAATTTTGCCCATTTTTTTAATTGGATTGTTTTCTTATTGAATTTCAAAAGTTCTTTGTATATTTGGAATACCTGTCCTTTTTCAGATATGCGTTTTGCAAATATCTTCTCTCAATCTGTGGTTTGTCTTTTCATTCTTTTAACAATGTCTTTTGCAGACCAGAAGTTATTAATATTAATAAGGTCCAACTTACCAATTTTTTTCCATGGACAGCGCTTTGGGTCATTGCCAAGATCTAATATCACCTAGATCTTCTCCCATGTTATCTTCTAGGAGTTTTATATTTTATGTTTTACATTTAGGTCTATGACCCATTTTGGTTTAATTTTTGTGAAGGGTACAAGGTATATATCTAGATTCTTTTTTTTTTTCTTGCATGTGGATGCCCAGTTGTTCCAGCAGCATTTGTTGAAAAGGCTGTCCTTTCTCCATTGAATTGCCTTTGCTCCTTTGTCAAAGATCAGCTGATCCTATTTGTGTAGATCTATTTCTGGGCTCTCTATGCTGTTCCATTGATCTGTTTATCTTTTTGCTAAAACCACAGTCTTATTAATGTAGCTTTGTAATGAGTCTTGAAGTCAAGCAGTGTCCATCCTCTGACTTTGTTCTTCTCCTTCAATATCATATTGGCTATTCTGGGTCTTTTGTGTCTCCCTAAGAACTTCAGAACCAGTCTGTCAGTATTCACAAAATAACTTGCTGGGATTTTGACCGGGATTGTGTTGAATCTATAAACCACGTTGAGAGGACTAGCTCCTTTTACATGAAAAGTACTTGACACCTCTCATCCTCCCTGTGTGCTGGCCTTCAATGGTCAACCCTCCACACACTTGTCTCCTGTTCCTTTGTGTTCTGAACAAAATTAGACCTCAAGCCCTGGTGTCCCAGCAAGGTCTCCAGACCCAGAACCACCAGGATGCCCAGCAGTGATGCAGAGGGAGATTCAGGATAGACGAGCGTGAACAAGGCACCCCTGATTCACCAGGAGCAACTCAAACGTCCCACTTTATCAAAGGCTTGTCTTCTAAGAAAACCTGAAAACTAAAATTTTCACTAACATTTCAAATAAGACCAGTGACTGGGGGGAGGGGTGAGCAAAACCACAGAAAGGAATTACATGCACATACCTAATTCTTTAGAGTCAAATTATATCCCCATACCTCCCCCCAAATTTTAAAACATTCAGAAGATTTAATAGAAAAAGTAAAAAGTAAAAATAACAGGAGATCCATTTTATTCAGGTTTAACGATAAAGCTCTAATGGGGTGGGGGTGGGGGGACAACAAAACACTGTCAACTTTGACCTCAGTCCCAGATGAGTCTATCCAGCTTGTCATCCTCTTTTAAGCCACATGTCAATGGATCCCAGCCAGACAGCACTCCATGTCCTCCACACACAGCGTTTCCTAGCTTTTTTTTGGAAGCTTCTAACTTTAAAAACAGAGATTGATCTTGGGCAATAGTTGGCGGAAATGCAAATAGGTAAAATGTATGTTCATAACACAGCAGTTACGGAGCCACAGACATACACTCTCATGATGGTGGAAGGAGAGAGGCCCACTTGCTTAGACCTCCGCCCTGAGGACAGACTTCAGGGCTCCTTCTGCAGTCAGTTCCTCAGTTTTTAAGAGATGTGCTGTGTCTGTGGCTATCAAAAACCATTAATGGCTGGAAAACAAGATGAGTCAACTATCATCACCTAAACGCACATTATCTATGAGGAAAAAATTGAAGAATGTCTTTAATTACACAAAGTCAGTCATTTAGGAATGGCTTAAGTGAACTTGTTTCTGAAAAAGAGCTTCAAGTGAATATTTTACAGTTGAGTTTCAGAGAAATTACATCAACGCTTTAATCTACTCTGCAATTCCCCCTACGTTAAGGGTAACAGCTGTTAAACTCAAATGCATGCATATGACAGGGACATCCTGCTCAGAAGTTCCTGCAGGGGAGGAGCAGTGCCTGGAGAACCGGAGAGAGTAATCACCCGTGAAGTCCTTCCTAAACTGGAAGGTGGCTGAAATTCACAACGGCTCGATGGCGTGATGATAGAGACATGAGGTTAAAACAAAACTGCTGTTCGAATGATCAGCTGTAGAAGAAATGACACAAGGACAGGAGGAGCGAATGACAGGCTAAGTGACTGAAGACATGGAATCACATATTCAGTCCACACATGTTTATACCAGATAATAAAAAGTGCTTCTAGGAGAACAGGCTTAGGTGACCCTCATGGAGGAGGCCTCATCTCTCGAGCCTGTCACAGTTGGTCCCTATCAGCTTCCCAGCTTCATCTCCCACCCCTTCCCTCTCAGGAGCTTCTCCCAAGCCCCACAGGACAACTGGTCTTGCGCTAACAATTTTGTGTAATTACTAGGCTCACCCCATCTCCCCTACCATTTTCCACTTGGATAAATCTTCAAACCCAGCTCAAACCTACCCTTCTCACACCCTCTCCTCACATTCGCTTCTTGAAACTTTACCCACACTCTCAACAGAACGCAGTTCATATTTTTTATGATGATTCGTGCACACCTCACTGCTGCTCAGCCAGCCCTGGTGGTCTAGTGGTTAAGATCCATCATTCTAACCACCCTGGCCCGGGTTCGTTTCCCGGTCAGGGAGCCACACCACCATCTGTCGGTTGTCACACTGTGGCAGCTGCGTGTTGCTGTGATGCTGAAAGCTATGCCACCAGGATTTCAAATACCAGCAGGTCACCCATGGTGGACAGGTTTCAGCGGAGCTTCCAGACTAAGACAGACTAGGAAGAAGGAACTGGCACCCACTTCTGAAAAAACTGGCCATGAAACCCTATGAACAGCAGCGGAGCACCGTCTGATAGGGCACCGAGAGGTGAGAGGATGGCTCAGAAGGGCCGGGCAGGTTCCATTCTGCTGTCCACAGGGTCGTCAGGAGTTGGAATAGACTCCATGGCACTAACACTGCTGCTCACTGGGTTGTGTACTCCTTAAAGGGAGACATTTGATCTTCTTAATCTCTAAATCCCAAGCAGCTACTAGTCCTTGATATGCAGCAAAACTTAAATTATCATGTTGAAAGGAAAGATCTATGCCAAACAACTGATCTCCCACTAATAAACTAACCAACGAACATATAAAAAGATGCTCAACTTAACAGGAGTCACAGTACATAAATGAGAATAATGACAATGCCTCGGACACCCTTTACATTAGCACAACCTAAAACAATGGGTGACATTCAGTGTTCCCGGGGTCAAGTGGAAATGGGTGTTCTCACAGATTGTCATAACCACAGACTGGTATGGCCTTTAGAAAACACAGCATGGAAGTGTACGACAAAATTCAAAACTCAGTTCCACCCTTAAGATTCCATCACACAAAAATATTTTAAAATGTACACAAAAGTACATACAGCCAAGGACCACTCAGCATGCTTTGCAAAAGCTAGACATCCTGTAAGTTTACCAGTGGGGAATCGTTTCATTATCTTCATCCATACATACTATGGAACACTGGAATATCACGTACTATTAAAAATGGAGTAGATATCTACAAACACGGAAAGCTATCAGAGAAGATGTGAACAATAAATTGAAAAAAAGGGTTACAAATACATACAACCTGACCTAATTAATGTAAAAAAAAGAAACAGAAAGAAGGAGAAGGAGGAGGACGAGGAGGAAGCAGCCTGGGTGTATGTGAAAAGGCAGAGAAAAGTTCTGAAAGAGAAACTCGACTGACCCACCCTCAATGCTCACCTCTTCCGGAGTGGAGGGTGGGAGTCATGTGCAGTAGCGCTTGTAGGGCGGGGCAGAGGAGTGCAGGAAAAAGCACGAAGGGCAATCTCATAGCGTTATTGAAAGCATGACTATTGATGGGACTTTCTTATGACATATATTCACGGACCTTTGGGTAATTTCTTTTTCAAACTTGCAAAACAGGGAAGGCAGGGACACTTATTGACAGAAGTCTACAATGACCATGAGGATTCTGGATCATTGGTCTGATGGAGACATTGTTTTAAATCTGAGTGTGGAGCTGACCAAGCGTGTGTGCTCTGAGACCTCACCTGGACGCTCCTGCGCAGCACAAGAAACAAGGCCGGGCTTTTAAAATAAGCATCCTTAGTCTAAGGAGCAATGCTTATGCCAAAATATGCTACGGAGATAAATAATACGCTTTCAAAGAGCCTCTTATGCATTTAGTAAGTCTTTAAGGAATTCCTTATATTACTCTTCTCATTTCAGTGCTTTGTCTGTTTAAGTAATACTATAGTTAAAGAACAAGCCAGCCAAGAAAGGACAGTTACATTGTTTTGTCTCCCATGAAAATCAGACATCGAGGCCTGAGCCCACGCCTGTTTTAAGCACCGTCAATAAGTGCTCATTATTAGCGTTTTGTAACCGATGGGCCTGGGGGGTTGTAACGGACAGGATCAGTTCCAGGTAGGACACGATATGGAAAAAACAGTGGTAAATTTTAAAAGAGCAAAACAGAAAGATTCAAGTATCCTCAAAGAGAACATCAGTCAGTGCTGCTCTGTCAGGCCTGCCAGGCCCCCCAGTCTGCAGCACACACATCGGTACCCCCGAGATCCACGCACCACAGGGAGCCAGCACAAGGTTAGAGCAAACTCCGTTTCCATTTTCTTTGCTCTGCCTTGTGCTTCCAGTTCTGTGCAGGTAAAAGTAATAATTACTGGTGTAACTTTCAAATTGCCACATAGTTTACTTCTCTTGTAAAAGGAGAAGGAGAGAGACTGTATGTTACGGAGAAATACATAAACAAATGTAAAAAGTATAGTAGCCATGCCTCGCAGTGAGCAACAGGGCTCCAGAGGACCTGAAAACTTGAGTAATCATCTGGTCAGCCACCACGGTGCCAGAACCATTAAAGGAATATTCTACGTGATATAAAATTTGCCCTGATGCATTCTATGCCAAGATGATTAGCAGTAACATTTCTTAAAGAATGAGATTTCTATCCATCTAGAGTTGTGTCACACTTTACACAATAGACAAAATCCTAGATATTTCATATTCAGCCTTGGAACTTGAATCAAAGTTTTGGAAATAAAGGGAAGGCACGGTTTAAATAAAATAACCTCAGGGAGACATCCCATGGAAGTAGTAATTTGAAAATAAAAAGGGTTTGTAGAGAGCTCTTTAGAGCTATACTGACTACATCTTAAAACTCAAACTCATCATCTAAAGCTTGATCTTTACCAAGAGAAGAACGAGACTCGAAGGGGCCACACGCCCGTGTTCAGGTCACTTGTCTGGATTCCATTCCCACCATGGACATTCCTCAGATATTTACAGAAAACTATCTGTGACCATGTTAATTAAAGCGCATAAACTTTACAAATTAAATATTAAGCCCATTTCATTTATCACCAAGACCATTACTTTGTACTCACAACATTGCACCTAAAAGCCTATCAAGTATCATTTGTACTCACAGCATTGCACCTAAAAGCCTATCTAGTATCGAACGTAAAAACCCGTGGTATATCACACTTCTGTGAAAACAGGTTTTAAAATGCTAACAAAATTGGGCTGGCCCTGTGGCCGAGAGGTTAAGTTCATGCGCTCCGCTGCAGGCTGCCCAGTGTTTCATTGGTTCGAATCCTGAGCGTGGACAGGGCACTGCTCATCAGACCACGCTGAGGCAGCATCCCACATGCCACAACTAGAAGGACCCACAACAAAGAATATACAACTATGTACTGGGGGGCTTTGGGGAGAAAAAGGAAAAAAATAAAACCTTAAAAAAAATAATAATAAAATAAAATAAAATGCTAACAAAAGAGACATACCGTCCTCCCAGGCCAGGCTCTGCTCCGGCAGAAACCCTCCCATCCCACCTGGCACCTATCCTCACCTTGACTGCCACTCCGCCCGCCCTGTGGTCCTGCCTGTCCTAAGCCTCCTGCAGCCAATCAATTCTAAAGTGGTTCTTTTCAAACGGTTCTAAAGACAAACAAAAATAAATAAATTACGCAAAGAAATGAACAGTCCTGAAAGGAAAAGGATGAATCCCATTCGGCCCTCTCCCCACCTTTGAAATGATGTCACATTCTGAGATGCTCCCAAGCTTTGGTCTGAAGGCTGTTTCTGTGCTGGTTTCTCCACAGCAACCCTTCAGCAAAAGAGCTTAAAACTCTGGGAAGATAATTTGTTCACCAGGCCAATGAGTGCAAACACACACACACACACACACTTTTCCATGAGTTATCTGAAAGTCCTTTCTAGAACTATTCACACACCTGCCTCAATACTTTGCTCCCGCCAATTGCCAGTAGAATCCTAGCCAAGATGGCCCTTAATTCGGATTGTTTGAACCAGGGCCCTTTCCCGACCACCCACAGCATTTATCATTTATTTACATTTCTTCTCTTAATAGCACTCAATTATATTTCACTTGTAGTATTTCCTACCTGTGAAGCTTATATTTCCAATTAAATATAAGTTCTCTAAAGCAAGGGATTATGTCTTATAATTCTTTAGAGGCATGAGATTAATGCTTGTATTAAATACATTGTAGTTGATAGAAAAAGAAAACTCCTTTGGTTCCCATTGACTAGTCCCGATTTGAATCACGGCACCTCCTTTAGTACTGAAAACTCAGAGAGCCTAGTGAGAGGGTACCTCGGGTGTTAGTTAACCTTTATGGTAGTTTTGTGATTTGGACGTTGTACGAGCACATGCCCCTCCCCTGGCCCCCGACTCCAAGATGGATGAGCATCAGCCAGGAGGCCCGGAACAAGGGGCAGCAGAACAGAAGCAAACTCACCTTTGCAGAGGACCTGCTAAGTGCCAGGTACTTTACTTCATTTGAACTGTGCAGGGTCCTAGGAGGTAAGTATTGTTATCTCTATTTGAAAGATGAGACCACCGGGGCTCAGAGAAGTTCAGTGATCTGTTCGGTTCACACAGCTAGAAGAAAGGAGAGGTAGAGGAAGGCTCTGACTCTAGGTCCTTGCCCCTTGCACGGTCTTACAGAGAAGGCCCAAGATCAACAGTGAGGACACAGGCAACAGCCCAGGTGATAAGGAGAACACCTCTCACCTACGCTGCACATTATCACATACAAAATGCTTCCATATGCATGACCTGAGCTGATCCTCAAACCAACCTCCTAAGACAGGCACGTTTATGATGAGGATTATTTTAGGCTGGTTACTTTTAAAAACTGCAGATGACAAGGAGGCTCTGAGGAGTGGAATTTGCTTGCCCTTTGATGAGAGACATTTACATTTGTGAAGGAAGTCTCCATCTGTGGGGGCTGCCTCCCTCTCTGCACCAGGAGGAAGGGGGATGACCTTATCTCTGGAAACTCTTAATGTGGACGGCAAGGACTTAAGTCTTGTTTATTGTGCTTGTCTGGTGACCTCATGTAGCTGACTCCCCCCCACCACCAACATCCTCCTTTGCCTTTAGCTGAAGATAATATTTAAGGTGGTGGCTTCTGCCATTTACTTAATCCGGTTTGATTCTTATCTAAAAGTTATAAGACCACCCAATAACCAGACCCCGCTGGCACTGACACCATTTTAACAACTCTTTTTACATATTCTTTCCTTTGTCTTGTAAAGAGATAATTCACATACCTATGCCTTAAATTTAGCCCTACTCTCAACCCACGTTTGCAGCAGCAGCTCTTTACCGCCCACAGGTCCTGTCCCCATGCTATTCCACACTATTCTCTAAATAAAACAGCACTACTGCCAGACCTTGAGAGTCCAAGAAATCTTTCTTTCGACTCTTCGGCTCACCGACCCCGCATCAATTGGTATCTCTCCATGTCTTAGATGACGTGTCTAAAGTTAAGTGATTGGACCAAAGCCCAAGGGATGCGAGTAGTTCACCAGAACTAGAATTCGAGTCTCAAGGACACGGACGGGAGTCACTGCACTGATGACAGTGGGAACCTAACAACGCAGAGCAGTCGTGTACCTCAACAAGGCTGCAGGGAGCTTTTCCAGCATGCGCACGCAAACACACACAGGCCCTACGGGCGATTCTGATGCATCCTTCCTCCTCCTACATCCCCCTCCTCGCCCCCCCCAGTCCACAACCTTCAGGACCCCTGCTTTCATTAGGGGATGTGCTCCTGTTTTAACACAAGGGCCTAGGTGAGACATCTCAGAGCAGCCCAGTTTAGGATAAATTCCCTCCTGCAAACTGACCATTCAACACAAGTGCATAAAGCCAAGTAGGGAAAATCTGTGTTTCAATAGAAAACTATGAACTGCTGAGCTCACACCCTTCCAGGTTGATTCTAGTCTTTATTGTCTTTGAGCTCTGTGAATTACAGATGCCTGAAGGCAATGCAAAACAATTCTTGTCTGTAGACATGGAAACACTGTCAGGTGGCAGTTCAATTTACTTTCCCCTCCCCCATGCTGTAGAAAATGTTAGCTTTACCCCAAATGCACATTCATTTCAGTGTTCCTGATCTATAAATGTGTCTGTTCTTTGGATTATGCTTTGAACCAATTAGAACATCTTCCGGGTTCCCTCTTTCACACTATCTGTATGAGAGTCATGTTTTAAGTTTTTTAAATTATCCTTTAACACTGTGTAGTAATAGATCAAGAGGTAGGCAGATTAGCCTTGTCCCCAAGGAGTCCAGAGTCCCTCAGTGGAGGTCTGGCAGCTGCAAGGCTTAAAACCCTGTCCATTAACTTCTGTGGGGCTGCCATTTATGCAGAGGATTTACAAGACTGCAGGAAAGCCTCAGCTTACCCTCTTTAATATAGAGCTGCCCTTGGTTTTATGCAGACATGATGTAAGTGAGCATAAGTGAGGCCATCTTGTTACACCAAATGACCCCAGCCCCTCCTCTGTGTGGCTACTGCTGCTCTGCATGTACTCTAAAAAATTCACATGCTCTCCTGATTTATGGCCTCTGATTACCTATGTGCACCCTGATAGCTTGACAAATTAAAACTTTGTTCTGTGAGTTTCTCTCCAGGAACAGGCGGACCACAGGTGGGAAACACAGCTACAAGGTGTCCATCACAGCTGACAGAGGATGGAACAATGTGATGCCTGGAGCCCGTCCTGCCTGGAGACCAACATCCCTGGACCCGCCTCCTCACTGCCCATTTTCCCTATATAACTGCCTCAAGATTCTGTAATCCTGGAAGATGGGGGGATTTTTTGAGACATTAGTCTGCCATCTTCCCGATTATGCCAGCTAATCGAATTAACTTTCTCGATCACTTTCTTTTCTCCATCACTAACTCGTTGTGATTAATTGGCTCAGATCTCGGTGAGCAGAGCAAGCCCATCGCTCGGTAGCAGTTAGATGTATTATTCTAGAGGGGCTGGGAGCTCTTTATGCAGTTCCCCATTCTTCCACATTTGAGGGCTTGCATTCACTGAGAGATCTGCTCCAGGCAGAGAGATCTGGGTGGGAGAGTGCATGGGCTTCCTACATCAGGCCATCGAAGGAAAAAGCAGGACAAGAGAGGCCGTTAAGAGGGAGAAACAATAGTTTGTTAGTGGTGTGGGGGTATTAGACGTGTGTGAGGTAAAATCTGAAGGTATAGGGCGTTAGAAAGGAGACCTGGGAGCATAGCACACAGAACGCCACTTAATTTTACTTTCAGACACCTGAAGTGCCAATTAACTGGTTCCACAATAAAGCTGAGTTTCCCACTGCATCCATTGGAAAGGCTGTCACCTATTTATCCATGCTTAAGTTTTAATTCTATTTCTATTCTATTTAATTGACCTGAGACTTGTTGTCCACAGAGCAGGTCAATAAACGTTTGAGAAAACCTATGCTGTGCCAGGTGCTGTGTCAGCACGGAAGGCACTCTTGCTCAAAGTGCACTCGGCAGACCCCTGAGTAGAATTGCTACCATTTCTTGTCAGAAATGAAGATCTTGGGCTCTGCCCCAAATAGTGAGTCAGAAATCTCCAGTTTAAACAAACTTCTTATTTACACACACTGAAGTTTGAGAATCAGTGAAATAGAATAATTATACTCACTGGTCTAAGCCGAACAATTAGACTGCAGAATCATCAAATTTGGGTTATTGGCAGGGACTTTTACCCCATCGGTACCGTGGAGTTAATAATACCGATATTAACTGCCTCTCAGGACTATTATGATAATTAAATGTGAGAATATACATGGAAATGCTTCATATGCTATGAAAGAAAATACTATTACCCAGCTGCCTTAAATTCTCCCTGAGACAAATTAGAATATGAGTCAATGAATGAATGAATCAGTTGAAGTTATTCAGTGTCTGAGAAGACAGTCCATAAATATTTGCTGATAAATGAATTTACTTACAGATTGTCTAATAAACTGTTTCGTCTTACAGATGAAGAAACTCAGTGCCAAATGTCAAAGTAACTTGGCCAAGATCACAGAGATAGACTATGACAACATCTCACATGGACCAAGAAGGCAGGACACCGGGCCCAGCATCTGGGGGAAGGGTGAGAACAACGTAAAGTAAGAGTAACGCTGCTGCGTAGTTAGCACAGGTGTATTAGCTACCATACACAGTAACAGGTGTGGTTACAGTGTAGTTAGCACAGGTGTAGTTGGTTACTGTACACAGTAACAGGTATAGTTACTTATAGTTAACACAGGTGTGGTTGGTTACTGTACACAGTAACAGGTGTAGTTACTTGTAGTTAGCACAGGTGTGGTTGCTTACTGGTCCACAGTAACAGGTGTAGTTACTGTGTAGTTAGCACAGGTGTAGTTAGATACCAGTACACAGCAACAGATGTAGTTACTGTGTGGTTAGCACAGGT
>NC_060272.1:76752144-76794605 GCF_021613505.1 Equus quagga
AGTTAGTTACTGGTACACAGCAACAGATGTAGTTACTGTGTGGTTAGTACAGGTGTAGTTAGTTACTGGTACACAGTCAACAGGTGTAGTTACTTGTGGTTAGCTCAGATGTAGTTAGTTACTGGTACACAGTAACAGGTGTAGTTAATGTGTAGTTACTTACTGGTATACAGTAACAGGTGTAGTTAGCACAGGTGTAGTTTGTTACTGTACACAGTAACAGGTGCAGTTACTATGTAGTTAGCACAGGTGTAGTTAGTTACCAGTACACAGTAACAGGTGTAGTTACTTGTAGTTAGCACAGGTGTAGTTAGTTACTGGTACACAGTAACAGGTGCAGTTACTATGTAGTTAGCACAGGTGTAGTTAGTTACTAGTACACAGTAACAGGTGTAGTTACTGTGTAGTTAGCACAGGTGTAGTTAGTTACTGGTACACAGTAGCAGGTGTAGTTACTATGTGGTTAGGCACAGCTTCGTGGAGGTGGAGATGCAGTTATACTCACAGACTGAAGATGGAAGGAAACGCCTGGGTCAGCCTAACCTGGGAAAACTAAATCATACCTGCCTCCTGAAATGGCCACGGATTTATGGAAGACTGGGGACCAGAGAAGGTCTCAGGGGACAAAGACAGGATTTTCAAACAAATGGAAAGAAACTAAATACCCTAACGCTTCATAATTAAAGCATCGATAAATGGCTTCACTTAACCTGGAGTCCGGTTCCCGAAACTGCCTCGTGGTGGCCCCAGTTCTAAGCTCATGGCAATC
Organism: Equus quagga; assembly: GCF_021613505.1. NCBI lineage: Eukaryota > Metazoa > Chordata > Mammalia > Perissodactyla > Equidae > Equus > Equus quagga. The sequence continues at coordinate 76,752,914 of NC_060272.1, forward strand.
CCGAGCAGAGACGCTCCAGACCTCACAGCACTTATCAAGGGACACAGGTCACAGGTACAAAATACGGCTGTAGGTACTGCTTCATTCAAATGTCTTTAATTTGTGTATGCCTCAATATTTTCAACCTGAAGAGAAATTGCTTTTAATATCTCCCATGAATAAAAGAAAGTAGAAAAGCTACAGGAAACCATTCAGAGATTAATCATAAATATTAATAAAGTTAGTCATTCTGGAAGAACTATTGACAATTTATGATTCTCTTGGGCAATTTATAAGTCTTATGATACAGCAAACTGACCAAACAGTAACAGTAATGGTCCACAGCTAATGTCTCCTGAGGGCTTTAGAATCTGTTCATTTTGAGAGGACTCGGGGAGAGCAACACAGACTCTAAAATGTCTGGAGAGAACACAAACAGACATCAGACTGCCCAGAATCAATGCACACTGTCTAGGCTTCTGTTGATGGATACCAGGACACAACAAGAAACCACACACAGGGCTCTCACCTTCTAACTCTGGCGCCAGCACTCACCCTGGAGACGTGCATGTGAAATCTATAGATAAACTGTTATAGAATAAATGGCGGGGAGGCAGGAATGGCAGCACAAACAAATCCAATGAGAATGAGGGGAAAAACAATAGTATTTTCCCATTTTATATCGCCAGTGTCCTTTCAGTCCTAATATGCAACAAAGCTTTGGTCTATAACAGGAATTTTAATAATTGCAATACAGTTCTCAGATAATCCCAATAATTCATTTAACAAATATTTATTTTCTGTAGAACAAGTAGTGAACAAAACCCAATGTCTATCTCTGAACCTACAATCTAGTCAAGGAGCAGACAACAAACAAACACATATTAGTATATACAATAAAGAAAAATAAAGGATAAGGGCACAGAGAGTGACGAAGGAGTTCAATTTAGATGTGGGAGTCAAGGTGAGTCCTTCTGAAGGGGTGACATTGAGCAGATAATTGAATGAGATGAGAGAGCAAGCCTAGAGAGAAGACAGCATCCATGCTGGAAAGAAGGGCAGGTGCAAAGGCCCTGAGACAGGGACGTGTTTGGTGCATTTGAAAAACAGCCAGGAAGTCAGTGTGCCTGGAGAGCAAGTCAAGAGGAGGAGGCTGGTAGGAACAAGTCAGTGAGGTCCCCAGGGCCTGATCATGCAGGACCCTTACCTGTGATGAGTTTTACACTATATTCTAAGCAGGATTAAAAAGCCATGTTAGTATTTGAGCAGGAATATAACATGACTATTAAATCAAAAGGATCAATCTAGGTGCAGGTTCGAGAGTACCTGGTTGGGGACGGGAGTGAGTTAGGAGACCAATGCAGACTCCAGCTGAGCAATGTTTGGCTTGGACCAGAGCCTTGCTGTAGAGGTGGTGAGAAGTAGTTATATTTAGGGCTTATTTCTAAGGTAAAGCGAGCAGGATTTGCTGACGCATTAAACGTGAAGTGTGAGACAAAGAGCAGTACAGGGTTACTCCAAGATATGGGGCTCTATAACTGGTACCACCACTTGTCAAAAAGGAGAGCACACCTTGGAAGCGGGCTATGTTCAATTTAATACACCCACGAGACTTCCAACGTTCGGATGTTCCCGGGCAAACATGTGAAAGTAACAACCTTCTGTACTGCAGGATCTGTAGAGGGGAGGATGGGAGTCTAACGAAGCCACTTAGGAACGATTACACCTGTCACGTGCTGTCTGCTTAGAGCGTCAGTTTGCCCAGAAACCAGCCATCTTTACCATCTGCTCGATCTGCAAAAGTACCACGCCTTTTGCTCTTTCCTGGCCATACGTATGCTCTGCTGGTTAATTATTTACATGGTACCTGCCTGACACAACGCTGTGCCACCAGCAACTGCTAAAGGAACAAATGCAGAGATGAAATAACAGCCGGGTAGTGGGGAGAGCACAGAAGGAAGGAATATGTAAAAAGTAACCAAGGGCAAGTCTCCAAGAACAAAAGGTACGTTTGGTAATTAACTGCAAATCAGGCAATGAAATTCAGCATCGTTTGTGGTTCTGAGACTTTGCAGCATGAATAATATCACGACTAGGGTTATTGATATGTAGGAAGCCTCAACTAGACAGATGGAAGCACTCAATTTACGGAAAGGTGGCAGACAGAAAATGATTCCAGGGACTGGTTAACAAAGACGTTTCAGATACGTCCTGGGGAAACAAACAGCCAGCTTAGTCTCCTAAAATGTATATTTCCGTCTAAGTTTAATACAATTGATACTTCTGTTTAGAACACAGTCCCTGTGATAAGACAGGCACAGTCAAGAGTCTCAGGTTCCAGTCACAGCTCTGAGTTTTGACAAGCCGTTTGGTCTCTATGGGTCTCAGTTCCCGATTTGAAGGTGAAAGTCCGGCTCAGTGATCACCGCAGCGCCTCTGGCTCTGGCAGGCTGTGGTGCGCCCTCTGACCGTTGGCGGCCCGCGTGGCAAACGCCGACCAATCCTCCTGCTCCCAGCACTGCCCTCACCACGGCAAAAACAGTCCCGCCTTCTAAAAGGTTCCAACCAACCTGTGGGAAAATGGCAAAGCTCGTTAGTAATCAAAGGAAAACTAAGTGAGAATCACTGAGGAATACGAACAGAACAGCCTTCAAAGAAAGGAAGAGCCCTCACTTCCGACGATGACCAGCTCTTCGGGCCGCGAGGGAGGAGTCCTCTGCTCCAGGACCCACTCAGCCTCTAAATCACTGTGACTTTGGACAACTCATACAACACTTCCGGCCTCCATTTTCTCATTTAAAAAAAAAAGAGTGGGTTGACCTCCACATTACATTTTAGCTTAAGTCAGAATGAGAAAGAATAACTAGATTCACCTAGTTGTTAACTCAGATTACCACTTTGCCAAACCACGCTGTAAATCTGCTGAAACATAAGTCTGACTGCAAGTATAAAAGATACTCTCGCCACAACTACTTGACTAATTTATTTGAGTATTTCACATAAAATCAAGCATAAAGTTAGATTTTCGTTTTGGTTTACGGAATTAACAACTCGATCCATTTGCCATTATGCTGCACCTACGCGTGTCCTGCCTGGATGCTCTGGGGTCCAAGAGAGGACAAGCTGGTGGGGACCAGCTGGCTTTGCCGCCCCCTCTGAGTCTACACTTCCCCACTCCCTAGGCCGCTGCCTCCTTCTTACCGTTATAACTAGATGCTCTGAGGTCTGAAGGCCTCAAGAAGCTGAAGGACGCTCGCAGAAGCCCTCTAGCAGCCACCTGGCCAGCAGCCATGTGGGCAGTCAGAAACTTTGAGCTTGGCTGTCCTTAAGTGGATTACTTTGGCATCTAACACACCTTGAGCACAGCCTGTTGCCATGGGAGGCAGGTGACCTCTAAACAAGCAAAGCATGTCTCCACAGAAGTAACTGCATTGTCTGCCCTGAACACTGCGGCTGAAGCTACAGTTGTGTACAGTAAACAATTTATTACTTTTGAGTCTTGCTTTCTGCAAACTAATTGCCCTGCAGGAGTGGTCAGGTAAACTGCTGCCCACCATTAATAAACTCCTGGTACTACTGTCCCGCAGCAGCCCCATACAGACTCGTCCATCCGCATGTTCCAAGCTGCTAGACCCAACCCATACCTGTACCTGCCCTGGAGGACGACCGTCTGTCTCTGGGGGGTACCCCCCAGCCCACCCCATCCTGAGCCCACTAAGTCAGTCTTCAGTTTAGAAAGAAGCCTATATTTGAAGTCAGACCTACCCAACATTCCCTGCAAATTTAGCCAAAAAGAAATCTGTATGGTCATTTGGTCTGATGCATGAAGAGACAGAACTACAGGGAGACAAAACTGCATTTTACTTATAAGCACAAGGAAAAGAGTTTTGTCAGGAAGACGTTATAGTTCTTTTCATTAATTTGTTTTAAATACTGCAAAAGAGAAGATAAAAGTCGCCCAGAATCCCACCACTTAAAGAAATGTAGATATCAGAAATGAAATATCAACTCTTCACTCACATGGACTCACGATTTTATATATCTCCTTCCAAGCTCTGCCTCCTTTTCCTGCATGCATGTGTATAAGCAGGTGTTTGCTGTTGTCAGTGCCCTCCAGGAGATTCCAACTCCTAGTGACCCTGTGGACAGCAGAGCAGAACCCTGCCCAGTCTGTCTGCGTCACCCTCTCACCTTCCGGTGCTACATCAGACAGTGCTCCCCTCCTATTCATAGGGTTTCATGGCCAGTTTGTTGGAAGTGGGTGCCAGTTCCTTCTTCCTGGTCTGTCTCAAGTCTGGACGCTCCGCCGAAACCTGTCCACCATGGGTGACCTGCTGGTATTTGAAATCCCGGTGGCACAGCTTTCAGCATCACAGCAACACGCAGCTGCTACAGTATGACAACCGACAGATGGTGGTGTGGTTCCCTGACTGGGAAAGGAACCTGGGCTACGGTGGTGAAAGCACCAAATCTTAACCACGGGACCACCAGGGCTGGCTATACACAGAAACCCATAAACGTGTGTGTGTGTATATATATACACAAACACACAAACTTTTTTTACATAAAATAGAATTATGCAGTAATTTTTTTAAAAAGAAAATGCATTTTGAGCACCTTCGCAGAGCCATAACTACAGAGCTACGATCTGGCCTCGCATTACAGGGAAAATTGGAATTTGTTACACTAGTCTCCTCGGTCTCCTAACAATGGTCAAAAACAGTTTGCCAACGAGATAGATGACGACTTTCTGAGGTAGACAGGGACTACTATCCCGGCTTTACGTGTAGGAAAATTAAGGCTGAGAAGGCTAAGTGACTTGTCAAAAGTCATGTAGCTGATAAGGGGGGAGCCAGGACACAGACATCAGCTTCTCTCCCTGTTAATCCGGGTCCCCTCGCGCGTCACTGGCTGCCTCTCATAACCATTAACCACGTGGAAACAGACATCTGACGTTCTCCTTCTGGCTGACCAGGACACAGCATGAGCTACAGCAGGGAAAACAGCCTCGTCTTTGCAAAAGAAACCTTCCTCCTTGAAATTTATGAACACTCTGAAGCTAATAAGAGAGATTTTTTAAAATTTATGAGTTTGACAACATTATAAACAAGCCACTGACTTTGGCTAACATTGTCCCAGTGAGCAGCTTCTAAGAGAAAGGCTAAGGGAAGACTCTAACTGGAGAGGCTAGGAGCCCAGAACTCCTGCAGACAGAGTCAGTGGAAGAACCAGAGATGTTAAGAACAGACAGAACAACTGGATGAACCTAGTAGGATTGGCTATAGGACGGTATTAATAGCAAGAACAAAGGAAAAGTGGTCACAAAAACTGGGAAGCCCACTGCAGGCCCAGAAGGCAGTCAAAGCCAGTTCAGAGAATTTTGCAAAGCGGAATTCCTGAGATGATTTAGCTCGGTCAGCTGCCAAGGGATCAGGCCGCAGTACAGCTGCTGGTCCAGCAGAGCACTTTCTTCCAGCCTGACTGCAGGGCTCAGCTGGATGCAGCCCTCACGCAGCGCCTCGCTCACAGGAGGCACTGAAGAGCTGTGTGCTGATTTAACACGATCTGCTAGATCAGGGTAGTAACCTTTTAAATTTAGTTAGAACTAATTTATTTCTCCAGCAAATACTTTTCTGAGACCCTACCACATGCCAAACACCGTGTGGGGCACTGAGAACACAAATAAGTGTAAGGGATGGTCTTTGAGTTCAGATAAGTTAAAATCCAATGGGAGAGATGGGTGTGCAAATGAAAATAGAAGACAGCGAAGTGACTTCTGTGTAGAAACAGACAGGGGTGCAGTGGGAGTGTTAGGAAAAGTTAAATTCTTTCTGACAAGACAAAAGGGGAAAAGCTTCAGAGAGGAAACAGCACTTGACCAAGGTCTTGAAGACAAACCTGAATTTGATAATCAGAAACTGGAGGGAGAACGTTTACACTAAGGGGGGAAAGCCCCTAAGTGCTGTCTATATAAATTCATTTGCACTTGCAAGCGCCCTGGCTGGCATGAGAACCTCCGTGTTTGTGTTGTGACCCGACCCACTGCGGCAGGAGCCACACCGAGGACTGACTGCCCATCGTAGTTCATTTATTCGGGAAAAGCACTGTACTAATGGGGTCAGCCTCTTCGGCCTGTTGGAGTCAGACAATACCCTAACCCCTGCTACTTGCCCTAAAAATAATTTCCTGGTGATAAGGCAGTGCGTGCTGTTTCATCGCTGCATGTTATTTTTTCATATTTTCCATCTTTCTCCCCAGTTATCCTCTCTGACTCAGAGGCGGCTCCACATGTGACCCAAGCTTCATGGCACCTGGTCTAGTGTTTCGTCTCTTTTTGAAGGTCATGATTAATCCTTACAAGAACCTGAAATAAAACATTATCATTCTCTTGAATCACTTTTTCCACGTACTCTTCCAGGTTATCCATTTTACCGTCTCCTAGTTCAGCTTAGCTACTTGCTATGGCATTTGGAATGTCTAATCCTAGATCTCGAGCCCTGGATGTCCGAGATCTTGTCTTTTTGTTTTATATTTTTCATGTGTCATAAAGATCATGCTCTGTAACTATCTCCTTCCTCCCCAAAAGGAAATGAGGCCCAGGCAAATTCCTTTTCTGTAAATACATACAATAGTCACTATTCCTAAGCCGGCTGACTTTAAGCCAATGGTCCAGTAGACAGAGTATATCATGGCAGAGAAGGGATGAAAGCCAGCCTGCTGGTCTACCCACTAGTGTTATTTCCAGAAACTGTTGTTTGCAGAAAAAGAGAGATTTACAGGAAGATCAAAACAAAAAAGAGCATACACCAGTACAGTCAGGGAACAGAAAAATAAAGAAGAAAGATTTTCAAATAACAATTCCATGAGACAATATATGAATTTGCAAGCTCTAATTGAAGGAACTAAAATCAAGCATCACAACAATGCTTTATTTCTCAAAGTGTTATTATAATTCTTTGCATGTTTGTAAAAGCCAATTATTTCTATATTTAAGCTGTTCCTTTTGCAACACTCCAAGAGAATCATAGTACTGTTCTGCATCTATAATCAGAAATTTAAGTATTAGACGTAAAATTAGTTTCCTTGAACTATCCGATCAAGGAACCGTGTGAGCTGTCCCAAAGTGTAAGAGATGTGAGGATTTCCTAGTTAAACAGTCTTTTAAAATAAGGCCAAGATTATTTTGGGAGAGAGAAGAGTGTATGGCAATGTCTTGGTATAGATAACCCATAAATGGAACTCATTAATAAGACACTAATACAATACTTTGAGAATTTTTACTTTGCTATGCTATGAACCCAGTTACCAAGTAATATTCAATGACTGAAGACCGGAAAAAAATGACTTTCAGCAAGAGTAACACATCAATGTGTGTGATCCTGCCACAGGAAACAGGATCTTCACTGCAGGAGACCCCACTGCTCTCCAGCCTGTCCCACCGGAACCCAAAAGGGCAGGGCTAACTTATTCTGGATCCTTATCAAACACTTTAACATCCAAGGAATGAGAGGTCCCTTTCTTGCTTCTTTGGGAGCCTTATCTTTGGCCATGAGAGACACTGGCTCCACATCAATAAAATTAGGCTGATTACCACACCTGTGCAGCAGCTCTCATCAGCTGGTGCAACAGCACATCTCCCGGAGCAGAGGCCACCGATTGGCAAAGTGGAGCCAGACAGCAGCAGTGTCCACAGGAGGACATCAGCAGCCAACATAGAAAGTAGGGGCCGGGTGAGGGAGGAGTCTGCAGGGGAGGCAAGGGTGGGAACAAGTTCCTGTCATTCTGCTCATGGGAGTTCAGAGCCTGAGACTAGGAAACTGCCCCAGGTTGCTGCAAAGGCAGGACAATGTGATCCTACACATAAACGAGGAGTTAATCTACTGGGTGGAAAAATGCCAAAATTTCATAATGGGGCAGAGCTTTAAAGGGATGGAGTTTTTCTTCAGGGGCCCAGAAGACACTGACCCTGTAGACATCCGTTTCTCCTTTGCTTCTGTCTCTGTGCCAGGAGGCAGCCTGAGAGAGCTGAGAAGGGTCTAAAAAAGAGGTTGGAATATTATCCCGTGATAAAAAGAAATGAGCTATCAAGCCATGAAAAGACACGGAGAAACCTTAAATGCCTAGTACTAAGTGAAAGAAGCCAATCTGGAAAGGCGACATACTGAATGGTCCCAAGCACATGACATTCTGGAAAAGGTAAAACTGGAGACAGTGAAAAGATGAGCAGTTGCCAGGGTTTAAGGAGAAGGAGAGATGAACAGGCAGAGTCTAGAGGATTTTTAGGACAGTGAAAGTATTCTGGATGATATTGTAAAGATGAATGCATGTCATTACACATTTGTCAAAACCTGCAGAATGTACAATGCAAAGAGAGAACCTTAATGCAAATTATGGACTTGGGGTAATAATGATGTGTCAACGTTGGTTCATTGATTGTAAAAAGTACCACTCTGGTGCAGGATGTTGATAGTGGGGGATGTGGGCAGTGGCAGGGGGAGGAGACTCTTGATACCTTTTGCTCAATCTTGCTGTGAATTTAAAGCCACTCCAAAAACTAAGGTCTATTAAAAAAAGAAAAAAGAGGTTGGGATCAGGGTCAGATCCAGAGAGCGGAGTGCTTAGGAAAAGTCATGGAGATGGCTGGGTGGAAAGGAGGCTGATGCTGGTTAATGCGGGCTGGGCCAATTACAAATTGCGGAGGCAAAATATTCCTTACCATACTGATCTTTGAAAACTATTATAAGATTACCTCATTCCCTCAAGTGAATTGTTTTGAGAGGTGATGTGGTCTAGTCCCCTCAACTCAGACCATTCTACAGCACTCCCTTTTCAGAGACCATGTCTTACTTACACTCCTAGGGAGCCCCATGGCACCAGTGTGTTGCCGTCTAGCCAATATATATATTCAAATTATTCACAAAAGGAGAAACTGCAGGCTTCTTCGGAAACCCATCTAGAACCTTCCAGCATAACACAGGCAGAAAGTTTTCCCTAATGGCAAACATCCTGTTCAATCATAATCTGCTTTCTTCTAGGCCTTTGGATTTTCTCCCCACTGGGAAACTTCTGAATAGCTGCTTATCATTTTCCTCATAACACCCCTGTATAATCCTCCTCTAAATTAATATTCCCCAGCTTCTAATGTCATACCCATTTCCCTGGACTCCATATGAAGGGAAATCTAGGTGGTTAGAAAACAGCTTTTTTCCCCTTCTTCATTAACTTCATTGGATATTTGGGATACAAGTTTCTAATTTAGATCGTTTCAGTATTACCATAACTAATTCTACTTGCACTTTCCAAAATACATAACGTTGGAAGAGTTTGACTTTTTCAATTTGCTTCCGTGTTCGGTGGATTTTAACTCTTAATAATGAATCAAAAACTCATAACTCAACCAGCCTTCTCCCTCAAGAGGCTGGGCACTAGGTGGGAAAGAAGGGGAGCGATGCGGCCAAAGGACTTGTGTTTCCTTCCTGCCTCCGACAGCACCGCTCTCCTCCTTCCTCGCAGCCCCGGTTACTCATCCACCTCTCATTCCCACACGGTCCTCCCAAGGGAGTCAACTGATCTCTGCTGCAGGGGGACTGATTCTTTCCGAAGGGTTCGCATGTTCACAGAGGACCTTCGATCTAGAAGAATGAGGGACCCAGCGTCTCCTCTAACCACATGGCTGCCTGATCATGGTATGAGCCTTGTCTGGACATGAGGCCTCCCCAGAGCTCCTTGGGAAGGAGAATGTTGTCTCTTCACACCAATTCCTAAACCCCTCGGGAAACATTAGCTGTGGGCCATTACTGCCATTGTACTTCCGTTGTGTACTGACTGCGAGGGGGAGCCCCCAGCCTTAACTCAAAAGCAGAAAACTGCAGTGGTTACAGCAATCTTCATCTTTCACAATAGTTTGACCATTGCAGTCAGAATATTCATTCATTCACTTATTTGACAAATGTTTATTGTGAGCCTGCTATGTCATGAAATCTGTGTAGGCATGAGCAGCACCGTGGCTCACAAATTATCCTTTGCAAAAATTAGTCTCCCATCTCACTGAAACTAACTTGTCTGAAATACAGTCTAAAAACAAAAGCTTCTATCAGATTTGAAAGGCATTCTTCCTTTTATCTGGAGAAGGCCTCTCAGGAAGAATGTCTAAGTTTTATTTTCTCTCTAATTACTCTAAATTATCTCATAAAGAAAAATACTACACATTCAGAATTACAGGACATCACTTATCTGCTAAAGCCATCAGTTTCCCCAGTGTAATCAGATTTAATGATAGAACCTTTTCTATAGTGAAACTGCATTGATACTGAGAGTATTAGCATGACAACTGAGACCTCGGCAGTCTCTTCTGCGGTTCTCAATTCAACGCAGTCATGGTGTCTGTAAGTGGCCCTTACCGACCATCACTACCAGGCAAACTCTCCTTTTCAACAATGCCATTGCTGTGCTCAGAATCTGGGAACAGTGGTAACAAGTTGAAACCAGCCAAGAAGGTAGATATCGTTGTGGCAAGACCATCTGAGAGGCAGCCTGAAAACACACCACATGGTAAAGCCACTGCTTGAGTTGAGGCATTAGCCATATAAAAGCACTGTTAAAATAAAGATATCTTACCTGGAAGAGACAATACATTTTCTGGGAAGGCTGACAAAAGTGATTCATCAATTCCTTAACCCAGAATCTGGCCCTGCAAGAATGAGATGGGTGCTGAGCAGAGAAATGGACATGGGAGAGGCAGAAGGGGATTCGAAGCATGGTCTCAGCTTGAGCCACCTGGAGAAATCCAACCCTCCTCTCCAGACTCAAATGTCACCTCCTCTGTGAGGCTGCCCCTGCCCTTTCCACCCTCGCAGGCCTTCTATGGGGCTCCCACTGCAGCGTGCGCATGGTCCTGTTACAGCATTTGTCACATGGCCTCCAGAGGGCAAAAAATCCCATTTTATTCATCTTTGAATCCTTAGTGCCAATCACACCCTGACACAAGGTCCTCAGAGTAGCTTTGTTGAATAAGTGAATGAACGAATGAGCCATGACCCAATGGGCCATGAAGCCAGGTCGAGAGAAGCAAGGGGCAGGGGAAGAAAAGAGTTCTAGGGAAATATCGCTGCCACACATAGAGGGGGAACTCCCTAATCTCCCCATGTAGAAAGCTGGCCTGGAATGAAAGATCTGGATGTAGAGGAGTTGAAAAGTTATTCAAGGTCCCAAGTAAGTTCCTGGCAAAGGTGGAGATAGGATTTACAACTCAACCGGCACTCTGTTTAGAGACTTTTTTCCCATATTTTCTCCAGCACAATATGATGCTGTACTCTCACAGCCTGCTTTACCCACTCTCTCCTAACTTAACTTTACCAGCCAAGATAGACTGGTCCACAGAACAAGAATCATTTTACCAAGAAAGCCCCCCTAGGTGGGTATGGGGAAGTGAAAATTCAAAGGACCATATTCCACTAGAGTCTCTTTATTGGTGCCCAGTCTGACTCAGCAACTCCCTACTGAAAAGCAAAGAAACAATGAGATTGAACCAGTAAGTCATATGCAGGTTTTGATGCAGACCCACGAGCCAGCACCATGTCAAACGAGCAGAGAAGAAGAGAAGCTATTTTTAAAAGGCAGCTTTAAATCAATCCTGTCCTTTCACCTATGCATAAAGACACATTCACCCTAACACACACGGGGCCAGTGGCCATGAATTCTGTTTGTGGTTGATACCTCGCTCTCATACACACGTCTGCTGTTTTTCACCTCCCCAAACCAAAAAGCAATTATCTTTGTCACTCACAATCTAGCCTAAACTGTATCCACTGCTAAAGAAAGAACAGGTTGGGGCTGGTCAGGTGGGGTAGTGGTTAAGTTTGCATGTTCCATTTCAGTGGCCCGAGGTTTGCAGGTTCAGATCCCTACACACCGTGGACCTACACAACGCTCATCAAGCCATGCTGCGGTGGCATCCCACATACAAAATAGAGGAAGACTGACATGGATGCTAGCTCAGGGACAGTCTTCCTTAAGCAAAAAGAGGAAGATTGGCAAAAGATATTAGCTCAGGGCCAATTTTCCGCACCAAAAAGAAGGAGGAGGAGGAGGAGGGGGAGGGGGAGGGGGAGGGGAGGGGGAGGAAGAGGAAGAGAAGAAGAAAGAAAGAACAGCTTGAAACAGGAGAACAGCAATGAAAAATTGGGAGAAAAAAAGCTTTTGGATGCCACTTAAAGGGAACAAGAGCCTCCTTACTATAGCCTGAGCACACATTTATTACTAATATTGCTGCTCTTCCTTTTCTCAGATTCAATTTATGACTTGAGAGATATAAGCATTTGCTATAGTATACCAGGCTGCAAATACCGAGGAAAGGCTGCTTCTGTTACAGCATCGCGCCACTTATCCGGGGATCCTAGTTCCAACACTTTCAGTAAGTTCCAACACTTTCAGTAAAAAGAAGAATCCCTTTCACTTATATAGTACTTAACCATTTAAAGGGATTTTGCATTGTTTTTCATTTCATCCTCACTGCTCTGCAATATTGGAAGTGCAAGAAGGTATTCAAACGTCACCGAGAGAACACTGGGTCCCCGAGCAGTTGGGGAACCTGTCTGATTTCCCAGCTGGGCGGCACATGCCCTGCATGCCTGATTCATCTTTGTGCAAACCCAGAGTGCTCAACAGTGGTTGAACGAATGCATAAAAGTTAACAATTAATGAGAGCTGAGGACTTAGTAAGAAGAAGAAACACTGAACGATAAAAACGAGCCATTATTGAACTGGGCACTCACAGAACCGATGTGTATTCAGGGTTGATATGTGTAGTACAGCCTTACTGTTGTTGAAATAATGAAATGCTTCTGTACCAACTGGTAAAATATCCCAAGCCCCTAAGTGGCCCTCTGAGGCGAGGCCTCCTCAGACCTTCTCCTAGGACCCGCGGGCCTTCCCACGAACTAGAGACTTCAAGGTCAGTGCCTGCCAAAGCAAGGGAGCCCCCAAGCCCCTTCTCCACACGGGACGGGCATCAGTGCAGACTGCTGTGCCCTGCTGTCCGGCGTTAACTGGCTGGAATGTCTCCCCATGCATCATTGAACTGAACCATAATGGATATTCGTTGTGATAATCCTGAGTCATCAAGAGAGGGTTTGCTGGCGCTCAGAATCCTCTGATTAAGAAAGTAAAGCAATGCAGAATTCATTTTAGAAACTGTTTTCTTAATATGATTTAAAGAAACAAAGCTTTGGCATTTGGAGACAGAAGCTTTAGTTATCTGGATAAGTCAATTATGTGGACCACTTCCTCAAAGCGCCAAGAAATCAGTGGTGATCTTACATACCAGTGATTCTCAAATGTGGTCACAGACCAGCAGCAGCGTCACCTGGAACTTGTTAGAAATACAAATTCTTGGCTCCACCCCATACGGTCATGCGCCTCGTCACAACTTTTCCGTCAACGACAGACCCCGTATACAACAGTGATCCCACAAGATTAGTACCACACAGCCTAGGGGTGTAGTAGGCTGCACCACCCAGGTTCATGTAAGTGCACTCTGTCACGTTTGCAGGATGAAACCACCTAACGATGCATTTCTCAGAACGTATCCCTGTCGTTAAGCGACGCAGGACCGTACAGAAGCTCTGAGGTGGGGCCCAGCCATCTGCATTTTAACTAACCTCCAAGTGACTCTGTGCAAGCTTCAGTTTGAGAACCACTGCTCCACACCAGGGTCCCCATGCTTGCGGTGTATCAGATCCCTCTGCGGGGCTGGCCAAACACGCAGACCAGACCCTCAGCTCCTGTCTCCCAGGGTTGTGCCTCAGCCAGTCTACAAATTGGCATTTGGTGATCACTGCTATAAATTGCAGCAAACTCCTCAAGCAGAGGTAAAGACTAATAAGAGTAATAATATCTTATTATACATATTTATACAAATGTACAAAGCTGGGGTTTATAATGTCTGTCCCCGGGCTTAGTTCTTTCATACTCATTCCTTCAGTTAAATAAGGACACTTTATCATAGCATCACTTTCTCTTGTGAAATGTTCTTGATCACTCCCACCCCAAGCAGAGCTGACTCTTCTCCTCCCTGCCACCTCTCAACCTCACCCATATCTTTTAATGAAATGTATCCCATTGTACGGAAAATAATTATATCAAGATCTCCCTCCTCTCCTGAGTTCCTCAAGGACAGAAACCAAGTCACATTCAAATTTGTTTCTAGGGCTTTTAGCACAGGGCATTTATTGAACACCTACTGTATGCCACACACCAGGACACATAGTGAGGCAGAGGAGATGTGGATTGTCTCATGGACCCATAGCCTACAGTGGTGACAATCAGATAATCCTACAGACGAAAGTATAATAACTACTTATAAAGGAAAATTCCAGGAGACTGTAAAAAAGATGCCCAATTGTTATGAACTAAATGTTTGTGTCCCCCCAATATTCATACCTTGAAGACCTACCCCCCAGTGTGATGGTATTTGGGAAGTGGTTGGGTTTAGATGAAGTCATCAGGATGGCACCTCAGTGATGGGATTAGTGTCCTTATAAGAAAAGGAAGAGAGACCAGAGCCCTCTCTCTCCCCACCATGTGAGGACACAGCAAGAAAGCGGCTCTCTGCAAGCCAGGAAGCAGGCCCTCACTGGGGAACCAAGTCGGTCAGTGTCTTATCTTGGACTTCTCGGCCTCTAGAACTGTGAGGAGCAAATGTCTATCGTTTAACTCACCCAGTCTATGGAATTTATTTATTTACTTATTTTTTCAGATGTACATCATAATATATTTCGAATTCTGTGTAGATTACATCATGTTCACCACCCAAAAACTAATTATAGTCCATCACCACACATGTGAGCCTCATCACCCCTTTTGCCCTCCCAGCTCCCCATTTCCCCTATACTAACCACCAATCCAATCTCCATTGCTATGTGTTTGTTTGTAGTTGTTTTTATCTTCTACTTATGAGAGAGATCATACGGTATTTGACTTTCTCCCTCTGACTTATTTCACTCAGCATAATACCCTCAAGGTGTATCTGTGTTGTCACAAATGGCTGGACTTCATCGTTTCTTATAGCTGAGTAGTATTCCATTGTGTATACATACCACATCTTCTTCATCCATTCGCCCCTTGATGGGCACCTAGGTTGCTTCCAAGTCTTGGCGATTGTGAATAATGCTGCAGTGAACATAGGGGTGCATGTATCTTTATGCCTGTGCATTTTCAAGTTCTTTGGATAAATACCCAGCAGTGGAATAGCTGGATCATATGGTAGATCTATTCTTAAATTTTCTGAGGATACTCCATACTGCTTTCCATAGTGGCTGCACCAGTTTGCACTCCCACCAGCAGTGTATGAGGGTTCCCTTCTCTCCACATCCTCTCCAACACTTGTTGTTTCCTGTCTTGTTAATTATAGCTATTCTGACCATTCTGACTGGAGTGAGGTGATACCTCATGGTAGTTTTGATTTGCATTTCCCTGACAGCTAATGATGTTGAGCATCTTTTCATATGCCTGTTGCCCATCCGTATATCTTCTTTGGAGAAATCTCTGTTCAGATATTTTGCCCATTTTTTAATTGGGTTGTTGGTATTTTTGTTGTTGAGATGTATGAGTTCTTTGTATATTTTGGATATTAACCCCTTATCTGATATATGGTTTGCAAATATCTTCTCCCAATTGTTGGGTTGTCTTTTTGTTTTGTTGATGGTTTCCTTTGGTGTGCAGAAGCTTTTTAGTTTAATGTAGTCCCATTTTTTCTTTTCTTTCCCCTGCCCAGTCAGACATGGTACTTGAAAATATGCTGCTAAGACCAATGTCAGAGAGCGTACTGCCTATGATTTCTTCTAGAAGTTTCATGGTTTCGGGTCTTACATTCAAGTCTTTAATCCGGTTTGAGCTGATTTTTGTGCATGGTATAAGGTAATGGTCTACTTTCATTCTTTTGCATGTGGCTGTCCAGTTTTCCCAACACCATTTATTGAAGAGACTCTCCTTTCTCCATTGTATACTCTCGGCTCCTTTGTCAAAAATTAGCTGTCCATAGATGTGTGAGTTTATTTCTGGGCTCTCAATTCTGTTCCATTGACCTGTGTGTCTGTTTTTGTCCAATATCATGCTGTTTTGGTTACTATGGCTTTGTAGTATAATTTGAAATCAGGGAATGTGATACCTCCAGCTTTGTTCTTTTTTCTCAGGAATCCTTTGGCTATTTGGAGTCTTTTGTTGTTCCATATAAATTTTAGGATTCTTTGTTCTATTTCTGTGAAAAGTGTTGTTGAAACTTTGATAGGGATTGTGTTGAATCTATAGATTGCTTTAGGAAGTATGGACATTTTAACTATGTTAATTCTTCCAATCCAAGAGCATAGAATATCTTTCCATTTCTTTGTGTCTTCTTCAATTTCCTTCAACAATGTTTTATAGTTTTCAGTCTACAGTTCTTTCGCCTCTTTGGTTGAATTTATCCCTGGATATTTTATTGTTTTTGTTGTAAATGTGCATGGGATTGTACTCTTAATTTCTCTTTCTGCTACTTCGTTCTTAGTGTATACAAACACAACTGATTTTTGTAAGTTGATTTTGTATCCTGCAAATTTACCATATTCATTTATTATTTCTAGAAGGTTTTGGTGGATTCTTTAAGGTTTTCTAGATACATGATCATGTCATCTGCAAATAGTGACAGTTTCACTTCTTTCTTTCCAATTTGGATCCTTTTATTTCTTTTTCTTGACTGATTGCTCTGGCTAGGACTTCCAATACTATGTTAAATAAGAGTGGTGAAAGTGGGCATCCTTGTTTGGTTCCTGTTCTTAGAGGGATAGCTTTCAGTTTTTCTCCATTGAGAATGATATTTGCTGTAGTTTGTCATACGTGGCCTTTATTATGTTGAGGTATTTTCCTTCTATACCCATTTTATTTAGAGTTTTTCTAATAAATGAATGCTGTATCTTGTCAAATGCTTTCTCTGCATCTATTGAGATGATCAGGTGATTTTTATTCTTCATTTTGTTAATGTGGTGTATCACGTTGACAGATTGGTGGATGAACCATCCCGGCATCCCCGGAATAAAACCCACTTGATCATGATGTATGATCTTTTTAATGTATTGTTGTATGCAATTTGCTAGTATTTTCTTGAGTATTTTTGCATCAATGTTCATCAGTGATATTGGCCTGTAATTTTCTTTTTTTGTGTTGTTCTTGTCTGCTTTTGGTATCAGGATAATGTTGGCTTCATAGAATGAGTTAGGAAACTTCCTCTCCTCTTCAATTTTCTGAAAGAGTTTGAGAAGGATAGGTATTAAGTCTTCTTTGAATGTTTGGTAGATTTCACCAGGGAAGCCATCTGGTCCTGGACTTTTATTTTTTGGGAGGTTTTTGATTGCTGTTTCGATCTCCTTACTGGTGATTGGTCTATTCAAATCCTCTACTTCTTCTTGGTCCAGTTTTGGAAGGTTGTTTCTTTCTAAGAATTTATCCATTTCTTCTAGATTATCCAATTTGTTGATGTATAGCTTTTCATAGTATTCTCTTATAATCTTTTGTATTTCTGAGGTGTCCCTTGTAATTTCTCCTCTTTCACTTCTGATTTTATTTATTTGAGCCTTCTCTCTTTTTTCTTGGTGAGTCTAGCTAAAAGTTTGTCAATTTTGTTTATCTTTTCAAAGAATCAGCTCCTGGTTTCATTAATTTTTTCTATTGTTTTTTTAGTCTCTATTTCGTTTATTTCTGCTCTGGTTTTTATCATTTCCTTCCTTCTGCTGATTTTGGGGTTTGTTTGTTCTTCTTTTTCCGGTACCTTTAGATGCACTGTTAGATTGTTTATTTGGGATTTTTCTTCTTTCTTGAGGTAGGCCTGAATTGCTATAAACTTCCCTCTTAGAACCACTTTTGCTGTATCCTATAGATTTTGGCATGTCTTATTTTCATTTTCATTTGTCTCCAGGAATTTTTTGATTTCTCCTTTGATTTCTTCATTTACCCAATCGTTGTTCAGTAGCATTTTGTTTAATCTCCACATTTTTGTGGCTTTCCTGGTTTTCTTCCTGTAGTTGACATCTAGTTTCATACCTTTGTGGTCAGAAAAGATGCATGGTATTATTTCGATCTTAAATTTATTGAGACTTGTTTTGCGGCCTAATATGTCATCAATTCTGGAGAATGCTCTATGTGCATTTGAAAAGAATGTATATTCTGTGGTTTTTGGATGGAATGTTCTATGTATATCTACCAAGTCCACCTGGTCAAATGTGTCGTTTAAGGCTAGTGTTTCCTTATTGATCTTCTGTTTGGATGATCTATCCATTGATGTAAGTGGAGCATTAGAGTCCCCTAGTATTATTGTGCTACTGTCTATTTCTCCTTTTATGTCTGTTAATAATTGCTTTATATATTTTAGGTGCTCCTATGTCAGGTGCATAGATATTTACAAGTGTTATATCTTCTTGTTGGATTGTTCCCTTTATCATTATGTAGTGCCCTTCTTTGTCTCTTATTACAGCTTTTGTTTTAAAGTCTATTTAGTCTCATATAAATATTGCTACCCCTGCTTTCTTTTCTTTGCCATTTGCGTGTGGAATATCTTTTTCCATCCTTTCACGTTCAGTTTGTGAGTGTCTTTAGGTCTCAAGTGTGTCTCTTGTATGCAGCATATATATGGATCTTGGTTTTTTTATCCAGTTGGCCACCCCATGCCTTTTGATTGGAGCATTTAGTCCATTGACATTTAAAGTAGCTATTGATAAATATGTATTTATTACCATTTTGTTACTTTTTTTCCTGGGTGTTTTAGTAGTTCTGCTCTGTTCCTTTCTTTTTCTCTTGCTCTCTTCCCTTGTGGTTTGATGGCTTTCTTTAGTAATATGTTTGATTTCTTTTGTCTTACTTATTTGCTTACTTATTATAGATTTCTGATTTGTGATTACCATGAGTATCCTATATAAAATTCTATGTACATAACAGTCCATATGGAGTTGATAGATTCTTTAGCTTGACCTCTTTCTAAAAGCTCTACTTTGTCACTCCCCTCGTCCCACATTTTATGTTTTTGAAATCATATCTAATCTTTTGTTTTGTGTGTGTCTATCCAGTTTGTGCATGTCTATCCATTCCCCTCTTATCATTGAAATAGGTGATTTTAGTACTTTTGTCTTCTAACCTTCATATTACCTACAGGTGGTTGATCTGCTACTTTACTATATTTTTACATTTACCAGTGGTTTTATTGCCTGGTTTTTTGGGGAGTTTTTTGGATAATTTTTTTATCCCTATTTGTGGTCATCGCTTTCCCACTTAAAGAAGACCCTTCAGCATTTCTTGTAGAACTGGTTTCTTGGTCATAAACTCCTGTAATTTTTACTTATCTGGGAAGCTCTTTATCTCTCCTTCCATTCTGAATGACAACCTTGATGGATAGAGTATTCTTGGCTGTAGGGTTTTTCCTTTTAGCACTTTAAATACACCATGCCATTCTCTTCTAACCTGCAGGGTTTCGGCTGAGAAGTCCACTGATAGCCTTATGAGCTTTCCTTTATATGTCATTTGTTGCCTTTCTCTTGTTGCTTTTAGGATTCTCTCTTTATCTTTAATTTTGGACATTTTAATTATAATATGCCTTGGTGTGGGCCTCTTTGGGCTTATCTTGTTTGGAGGTCTCTGTGCTTCCTTTGCTCAGATGTCTGTTTCCTTCCTTAGGTTAGGAAAATTTTCAGCTATTATTTCTTCAAATAAATTTTCTGCCCCTTTGTCTCTCTCTTCTTCTGGGACACCTAGAATATGAATGTTCTGTGCTTGATATTGTCCCAGAGTTCCCTTAGACTGTTCTCATTCTGTCTAATACTTTTTTCTTTTTTCTGTTCAGCTTGGATGATTTCCTCTAGTCTTTCGTCTAGACGGCTGATCCATTCTTCTGTATCCTCTACTCTGCTATTGAGTCCCTCTAGTGAATTTTTCATTTCCAGTATTGTATTCTTCATTTCTGATTGGTTCTTTTTCATATTTTCCAATTCTTTGTTGATGAGCTCACTCTGTTCATCCAGTCTTCTCCCAATATCTGTGAGCATCCTTATGAGTTTTTGTTTGAACTCTTTGTCAGGTAGGTCGCTTATTTCTGTTTCATTTAGTCCTTTTTCTGGAGTTTTGTCTTATTCCCTTGATTGGAATGTATTCCTTTGTCTCCTCATTATGCCTCTTTCTCTGTGCTTATTTCTATGTATTAGGTGAGTCAGCTATGTCTCCTGATCTTGGAGAAGTGGCCTTATGTAAGAGATGCCTTTTGAGGCCCAGCAGTGTGCTTCTCTCTTGTCACTAGTCCAAACAATCCCTTTGTGGTCTACTTGTGTCCTTCTGTTGTGGCACGGTTGCTCCCACTGCAGGTACCCAGGGAGTCTAGTCTTTCCTTCCCTGGTCAGCTGTTTGTAAATCCTGTTTGGGGAACCTCAGCACCATTGGCTACAAGGTCCAACAGCTCACTCTTGTTGCATTTTTCCTGTTAATTGGGTAGGTACCCAGTGTAGCTGGTTGCTAGGCTCAGGGGCTTACAGTTTCTATAGGCCTCAGGCCTACAAGGCTGTTGTCAGTTCTCTTAGGAGTGCAGCTGTGTGGGGCTGGCCCTAGGCACAGGAGCACTCAATTGTTTCAGGTTTTGGAAGGTGGAGCTGATCCTTTTTATGGCTATTTGTGAAGCAGAGGTCTTCTACCACTGATAAGCCTCACCCCCCCCTCCCCCCCCACCACAGGACCACACACACTGTCGACACAGTCCTGGTCCATGCACACTTCCCAACACACTGGAGCGTACCCCGATACCCCACTGCAGAGGCCCCCATTTCTCCACCAATGCCCCTGAAAGTTCACCTGGTCCTCACACAAGCCCTGTCCCCACAGAGCTTGCCTGTAGTCCCCACATGCATGCCTGTAGAGGACCAAGGCACCCAGTCAATGCAGGCTGACAAGTAGCCTGAGGGCTTGCTATTGGTCAGGGCCAGTCCCTAGGGTGGGCTGCCTGCCCTGGCTGAACTGGATTAAATCTGCACTCTAGTGAGTGTGGCAGACCCCTGGGCTAACAGGCCACGGGAAGAATTTCAATGGTGTCTGCCAGGGTGTGTGTCAGCACGTCTGGACTAGGTCACAACAATGGTCACCACCAATGTCTCAGTCTCCCGAGAGGTCTCTCCTCTCACCAAGATGCACCCAGAGCCCACCAGATGAGTCTCTTTTCACCAAAGGACTGTCAGCCTTCTCTCTGGTGATCTTAGGTTGCTGAGATGGGTGAGTTTGTGCATGGGCCCTTTAAGACCCGGGTCTTCTTGGCTTTCATCCCATAGCTTTTCTGGGGGCATTCCCGCTGCAGTTAATAGCCAGCGAAGCCAGGTATTAAGACCCTCGTCTCAGTTGTGCTGAGTCTGAAGGATACTTATAGAAGTATCAGCCCCGCTCTGGACCTCACTCCTCCAGGGAGGGCTGTGTACCTCAGGGTGGCCCCTGCCTAGCTGGCTGAGAAACTCTGCTGCTCATGAAGGTGGCTTTTTTTCTCTCCAGAAGGAATTTCTGCCTCTTCTGCCTTAGTCAGGACTGTCCCTTGTTGTGGGGGTTGTTTTTATGCAGTTTTCAGTTTTCTATCCAGAGAAATTTTTCCAAAAATAGTTGTAACCTGGTTGTGTTCATGGGAGGAGATGAGTTCAGAGTGTGCTTACACCGCCATCTTGACTCATGTCAGTCTGTGGAATTTTGTTACAGCGGCCCAAGCTGACTAGTGAACACCAACCAAGAGTGCAGTTGGCTCCCAGAAGTGGGGTACTGCAAGCTGCCAGTCCTAACGCAAGGAACGTGAGCTGAGTGGAGGTGAACAAGGAGCAGTGAGGACCTCCCACCCGAGTAGGAAACTGCAACCATCACTGGATGGCCGCGAAGCAAGCTGGTGGAAAGACGTCTGTGCATCTTGGGATCTCACCACATTCCAAAGAGGCTGCCACTTTAGGACTTGATGAAAAAATTTCAGGCCGTCAGTGGCAGAGGCTTCCAGTGGACTTCAGTAAAGCCCTGTAATAGACAGACAAGCTTTTCCCTCAGATGCCCGCTCTGAAAGCAGAAGGAACAGAAACGCAGACTTGCAGGAGGCAGGCTTTTCAACTATGGCTCAGGGTCAGTGTTAAAAAGGCCAAATTTGCAGCCCCAATATAAAGTTCGTAAGAACAAAGATTAGGAAGACAAAGACAATAATGTGTCCAAGAGCACCCTCTTGGTCACAGGCTACCGGGGCTCAAGGGCAAGTCAGCCCAGGTTACAGGACGTCCAGGCCAAGGCAGACGTGGCAGAGCCGAGGGCGAGGAGGAGCAGGGCACCAGCCTTCACATTTCTAAGACGGGCTTCCTCCGGCTGGAGGCCAGATCTCTGGCTTTGGTAACGAGCTTCTGGGTGGACAGATCATGTCCACGGACACCAGCGGTCTACTGAGGGGTGGCCAGACGAAACGCCCAGCCTAGTGAGCCTAGACCTGACCCACGGACCCAGCAGCCAGGAGCAGGTCTCCGCCACCTCCTGCCTTGTCATCTGCCTGTTCTGACTGGGGCTCCCCTCAGGCTCAGGGGGCACAGCTCAGCGCTGGGGGAAGACTTGGAATTTTCTTTCATCTTGCCTTTTGGTTTGCTGCTTCTTTCTCTTCTTCCTTCCTTTGTTCCATTTTTTTTTTCTTTGGTCGGGGCGGCAGGGGAGTTGTTTTCCATTGTAAAATAAAACACAGACACGGAGAGCTGCACCGAGCAGTGCACGGCTTACGGAGACACCGTTGTTGACGCCTGCGGGGCCGACTCCCTGCCCCACCGCTGGCTTCCAGCGAGCCGCTCTCCGGCCGGGTGTCCCCCTCCCTCGCAGCCCGCCCGTGACCACAACAGGCCACGGCTGATCCCACTGCAGAAGACAAGCCCGCCCACCTGCAGCCTGTGGAGGAGACTAGAAAACCGAAACCATCCATTAGAATCTTTCCAAGCTGTTTGTAAGATGCACTTACAAAGCGATGACAGTTATACTGATCGCTTACTTAATTATTTATGGCAACCAAAACAATAAAAACAATGTTTACGGCACAACTGTCAAAAGGCCGGCAGTGTGACAGTCTAGCTCCTCTCGGTGATCGTGCGGCAGCCTTCATGTTTACACGTGGGTGGACTGAGGCTGAGAGCTCCGTAGTTGTCCGGGGCCTCGCGGAGCGCCTGGGCTCCCGGCCTGTCTCCGGGCGGCGGCCGGGGCTCCCCCCATCCCAGCCAGCCCGCCGCCTCCAGACGGCCGCCCCGCGAGCCGCCTCTCGCGCACACGGTCCCTCTGAGACACTGAGTCCCAGGACGAGCTGAGAAGAGCCCTGAGGCGAGCTTCGCTGAGGCACGCGCACCCCAGGAGCGGCCGCGCCAGGAGGGGCACTACCGCCAGAGGCCACTTCACCTGAGAGACGGCCACCTGGCCGGACAGCCCACCAGGGCCAGACCCTGCCCCACCCTCCCGCGCCCGGCCCGCTCGAGGCCCAGGCTGCCTTCCGAGGCCCCTGTCTTTACGGGGCTCCTCAGGTACAGACGAACCTATGTTTTCTCCTCTTGTTAATCCTTTATTACAAGGAGAAGTCTCAGGCAAGAACCTAGAACGGTAGAGAAAAAATGGTGTTTTTTTAGATGAGATTTTCAATAAATTAGATTTTATTGTTTTCAGTAAGCGTTTGCTGAGCATCTGTCAAGGCACACACAAAATGATGTGAATCCCAGATTCTCCCCTCACGACAAGGAAAGCCAAAGAGACAGCTCAAAAAGTATGTAAATAATGTTGAGAAGGTAAAAAAAAAGAAAGCATACATTAGAAAATGATACACATAAAGTGCCATAGTGGCTCAGAGAAAGAACAGCTCATCAATCTTGATCAATCATGAAGGGCTCCATGGAGAAGGGGACATTTGGGCCTGGATGGACTCGCGCAGACGTGCAAAGGAAAGGCACGGTACGTGTAAAAGCAACAGAATCTTCTTCTGACTAGAGAGTCAGACCCTTGCCCGTGTGGGGCTCACTACAGTCCCCAGCACCACACCATGACTCCACCGCGGGCTAGGAGGTGAGCCGAGGAGCGTCTCCGTCCACGGGGAGGGCCCCCCCGAGCCTGCCGACCCCTCACGCTGCCCGGGCTCAGCACTAACAGAGAGGAGCCGGGGCATCCTGGCTGCCGTTGCCCGTCCACCCCCGCATGCCCTGCAATGGCATTTGATGGCTCCACTTCTTAATCCACGTGCTTATATATTGTACATTATGACAGACTGTTGCCTGTTGGCATTTTTCAAACCATTTTCTCGACCACAACAGGCACTGACAAAAATGTACCTGCTGTGATTTTCCCGGAGCTACACGCACTCAAGGGTCTACACGCCTGCTCAAGGGTCCCGCTGCAGCCAAAACTTCCGTGAGGCATCCTGCCAGGGTGAAAACGTCAACGCCCATAAACGTAAGTTTCTTTTGTTTCCCAAAGACCAAAACTAATCTAAGGGACTTCAACTTAAGTTATCTTTTGTAGTTGAACTCAGAAGATATTCACGGCACTGAACAGAGGGCAAGGCGAGCTTCCCGCCTTCAGGGACCCATGTGGAAAGTCAAATAAAAAGGTAAAGCATTATATGATAACTGTTTTTGTTAATTGCAGACTTTCTTGCTATTTCCTCCACTAAACTAAGAAGATCTTGGGGGCAAAGATTATGATCTTTAATTTGTTTAACCTGACATGGCTCAGTGCCTGGCACTTTGGAGGCCTTCAACAAATGTTGCTACTGATGAAGAAATAGAATAAGTAAATAGATGATGGAAGCATGGATGAATAAATAATGGAAGGATGGACAGAATAACAGGAGTCCAGGGTAGGGAGAAATGACTGCTGGTTGGAGAAAAGGCTTGGGCTGGATTTATCAATAATAAAAACGCAGACAAATCCTTGTATTTAGAAGTCTTCCTCTCTGATTTCCTGGTTCTGCCCAGAGTCAGAATATATCTTAGAAACTCATTCTATTCTACTTCCTGCCACTTCACCTCCAAATTGCTTCATCCTCTCCCCCGCCACCACCTCCATCTAAATCTGCACATCCTAACTCAAGGAGAAGCGGGTAAATGGATAAAGAAATTGTGGTACATCCATACAGTAAAACACTCATCAGCAATACAAAGGAACGAAACCTCAGATGCGGATGAACCCCAAAAGCAGGAAGTGAAAGAAGCAAGACACAAAAACTACAGACACATGATTCCCTGTGTCTGACGCTCTGGAAAAGGCAAAGCTACAGGGACAGAAATCAGATCTGTGGGTGTCAGGAGCTGGGAGAGGGGAGAGAACTGGCTGCAAAAGGACATGGGAGAACTTCTGGGGTTATGAAAATATTGTGTCTTGATCGTACACAGCTGTATACGTTTGCCAAAATCATCAAGCCACAGTACACACCCAGAAAGAGTGAATTTCACTCTATGTAAATTATACCTTCATAATCCCAACTTTTTAAAAAGCCAAAAAATAAAAACCTAACTCAAAACCTCCTCTTAAAAGCTTAGCATGGCCACTCTCTGCTTCAAGTGTTCGTTTATCATCCTCGTAACTCATGCAGTGATTGATTATGCCTCGAGAGCGCCTCTACTATTATTGTCTTGAAACAGTATTTATTTGTTATTATTTCCTGTCCAGGTCTTATCTCCCCAACCAGATGATAAATTCCTTGGAAACAGGAACTGTGTGGTATTACACACCCTTTATCCACAACTAAGATCCAGCTCACTGCTTGACACGCACGCCATACGTGAGAAATGTTCAATACGTATTTGCTGACTTGAGTAAAAACCAGCTAATTAGAGATATTTTGGGTACTTCTCCTGCAATCCAAAATTGAGTATGATAAAGAAGCGTACAAGTGCCTTTCTCCATTAAAACACACCTTTCCTCGCAGCCTCTCAGACTGTCTACAGCAATCATTCACACACCTCACCCTCAGTCAGCTCTCTTGCTGATTTATCGCTGACAGAGGAGCCTGAACATTTCCCAGCAGCCCTGGCCCGAGGTGCAGACGCCCCGCAGAAAGTGCGGAGGCCGCGTGCTGACCGCCCCTTCTGCGTCTCCTGGTCTGTTTCCTCTGTGGACCGTTACTGCCTCGTGAGGCCCGGAGTTTTAGTATTGCAGGGGTAAGACACGACAGAAATAATTTATCAGATGCAACAAAATCACATTCCTATTTTAACGTCACAAAATCCAACAATTTCTATTTCATTCTCCTTACATCTAAAATGCTGGGATTTCCAATTTCCAAACTTGCCTATTTTACGACGGCCACTTTCCTCCCTGTATTCTCTCAAACGTCATCAAATTTAATTAACTATCTTAGTGAAGCTGCTGTCTGACTTATTGCATCGTTTTTAAAGGCAATTTAATCTTTGTTAGCCTCTGCCTGGGGCAGGCAGTTTGTCCTAACTAATCTAAGCCCCGGGTTGGCTGCAGAATCTGTTTTCTCACACTGCGCAGCTTCGCCCTCCCCCTGTAGCTGGTTCCCCTTGGTTTTCTCTTAGCCGCTTTGATGCATCTATTTTCCTGCAAACCGGCAGAGACAACATGTCCTTCAGGCACTTTCCCTTCTACCCATCGCCCCGCGTGGGGCTCCGGCGTCCAGGCCGCTCCTCCTGCCCACCGGCGCCCACGGCGTCCTGGAGCTGCCCTCCAGCCGTCGGGCCCCCTCCCTCCTGCCTGCCTGTCCTCCTTTCCTCCTTCCCTAATTCTGACGTTAAATAAGAAGATAACACAACCACGTCTCCACCAGAACAACACTGACCACAAAAATATTTGGAAACATTAGTAAAGAGAAAAGATTTTAATTAATGTATATATTTACATTACATTTAATACACAGAAATATTTTCAGATTAAAGAAAAGAAACATCTATCTTAAATTTTTCTAATTTAAAAAAACTCTTATAATTACAAAATAATCGCTAGAGCTTCAGGAAGTGACAGCTCACAGCAACGTCTCAGTTCCTTGGAGAGTTCCCTCTCCTTCCAGCGGCGCCCCGGGGACGCCTGGTCGGCTTCGTGATCTCTGCCCATTTCAGAGGGCAGTGATGCGCTCGCGCCAGAGGTCCTGCTGCCCGCCCGCAGCCCAGGGCGCTCGCAGGGGTGGGCGAGGGGAGCGATCGCCACCGGCTCCGCCCTCCCGAGGGAAGCCGCTCTGCGGACAGGGGGCCCAGAGGCCAGCCCGCCCCAGGGTGCCCCGCAGAAGCACAAGCGATCAAGCGCTTAGAAATGAACATGTATGAACAAAAAAGGGAAACTTTAAGACTTGGAAAGGACACGTCCAGATAGACCCTGCCGCTCAGAACCTTTCGAGCTATTTTCATTCCTGCCCAGCTTCCTGGCTGCTCCCTGCTGCCCTGAGAAACTCTCCGCAGTGTCTGGGCAGAAGCTCCTGAGTGTGTTGTCTCAGGTTTTTTACTGCCGCGGGCCCAAGAATGGAATGGGCCTGTTCCCTTTATTTCCAATGCTAGAGGAAGGGGAAATTTTTCTTCTAAGGGTCCACAGAGACAGTGATTTAATCCCGTATTTACAGGATCCGCTGAGAAGTCAGGAGGTCCCTGAAAGACATGCTCTGTGGGGGAAATCAAAGTAGAAAAAAAAAAGATACCATTAAATCATTTCAGAATCTGGACTTTATGAGGCAGTCTCATCTGTCATCCTTAGCCATGAGAGGAAATAACAATTTGGATTCCAGGAGGAAAAACAGCCATCCCTGTTAATGCTCAAACTATTACTCGGCTGAGCAGAGCTGTGGTGAAGAAGAGCAAGCTTGCCGCAGGTGCCCACTCAGCCTGCCCCAGACCCGTCCGGGACGCGGGCGGGGACAGGGAGGCCGGGTGACAGGGCTCTGCATAAGCACTGCCTTGCTCTAGGTTGACCAACGCACCACCACCACATAGAAAACTGGTTTTGTTTCACAGGAAGAGGCAAATTCTCCCACGTATTTGCTGATGTGAGCAGAATTTTGGAAGGCTCTTTAAAAATGAAGCCCACTACAACTGTCATTTGACTTTCCAAAGACACTTGTATCCATACAGAGAGCTCAGAGAAGTTAACAACCCAGTTACAGACGAAACAAAATGGAGAGCATCAGGGCCCTGTATCCCTAGTATATTGTTCTTGAAATAATTATAATATCATATTAATGTCATGTTTTAATTATTAATTCTATAATAATTTGTAAGGAACACATTGTTTCAGATGGTGTTAAGAGCTTCACATATGCTAATCATTGAAGTCTCTCAACAATCAGTGAGGAAGGTGGTATCACTACATTTTAGAGAGGAGCAAAGTGGAACTGAAAGATTAGGCGACTAACTTCCCCACCAACACCCAGCTGGGATGTGTCGGGGTCAAAACTCAAAAGCAAGTCTGACTGAGCCGTCCGGTTATATCCCCGCCTAAAGACAGGACTGTGTTCAGCCTGAGCTACAGCACAACTCAAACCAGCAGGGCGCACTCAGGTTGGCTTCCCTCCGCAACCAGCACACACGCATCTACGCAAAGACAGGAAGGAGCAGGATAAACAAGTCCCATGGCTGATGTGACCCCTGACCCCAGGCCAGGGTTAACCACTGACACGGGGCCTTGGAGATGGAAGACGGACAGGCCACCCTGTTCACGGGACACAGAGGCAGACCCGCCCGGAGTAGCCCACTGGGCAGCATGTCCAGCACCTGCACTCACTGCAGACAGTGCGACGGTCCCTGCCGCTCTGCTCTGGCCCCTCCGTGTACTCCCAACTGCAAAAAGGAAAAAGTGAGTTCTGGAATCACAAAATACTCAAGGTGCATGAACACCACGAAGAGGAGAAAGCACACAGAACTCAAACTCAAACAACAAAGCGATCAGAAAAAGACTGAAGTGTCATTCATATCCTCCAGGAAATGAGTGAGTATTCAACACAGGAAGCAAATCCAGACTGTTATGAAAAAAGAATCAATCAGAGACCTCGGAAATAAATATACCATTGTTGAAATAGAAGCCAATAGATTCTAAAAACTAAGGAGAAAAAAAAGAAAAGAAAAGAAAACCAAAGCTGAAGAGTGAATTTCTGAACTGGAAGGCAACATCAAGCAATTCTTCCGAAATGGGCCATGAGGATATAAACTGTATCAAAAGAAAATTAAGAAACCTGGGGGAAGAGACAGAGCGCCAACAGCAGTCTAACTGGAGTTGCAGGCAGGGGGAGGAAGAACACAGAGGAGGCAATATTGACAACGTAAGATACGAGAATTTCCCCCAAAAAGAAAGACACAATTCTCAGATTGAAAGAGCTTTCCAGTGCTGAGCATTTAACTAATGGAAAAAAAAAAAATACTTAGACCATCATATTGAGATTTGAGAACACCAAAAACAAACATATTAAAAACTAATCAAAAAGAAAAATAGCTTAGCTGCAAAGGAACAAGAATAAGATTGACATAGAGTCTTATCAGCAAATCTGGGAACAGGAAGATAAAGCAGCAGCATCCTTACAGCGCTAAAGGAAAAGACAATTTTGAGTCTAGGACTCTGTATTCAGCAAAACTATTGCTTAATTGTGAGGAAGACATAAAAGCAATTTCAGGAACACAAAGAATCAATTTACCACTCACAGATGGTCACTGAGAGATCCTAGGGACCTATTCCAACATGAGGAAGGAAACACAGGGAGGCACTGGTGGGCAAAGAAATTAGTAAACACCTGTTAACTCCTCTCTGGAGCCAGCTCCGGGGATCTCGGCAAGGCAGGGAGTGGTGGAGGGAGTAAAACTGTGCCAAGTGTCTGTCTTCTTTCCAATGGGGGGCTCACTATGGAGAGGAAAGGATATATACCGACTAATTCTAGCCATTGTTAGGGGGAAAATAAGTAAATATGTGTATTCGTAATTTAAGAGTATCCTTTAGAAGAATAAGTTTATAAGTTTCAAAAAGCTAAGGAAAAATACTGTCCTAGAAAACTTGAAACACCAAATTTATAATCGATGAAAGAAAATATTGATAAATTGGATTTTGTTAAAATTAAGTGCTTTGCAAAGATACTGTTAGAGAATGAAAAGACAAGCCACAGACTGGGAGAAAATATTTGCAAAACACATCTCTGATAGAGGACAGGTATTCAAAATGTACAAAGAACTCTTAAAACTTAACACTAAGAAAACAAACAACTTGATCTAAAAATGGGCAAAAGTTCTGAATAGATGCTTCACCAAGGAAGATATACAGACAGCAGCATAAGAAAAGATGCTCGACATCACGTCACTAGGGATGTGCAAATTAAAACAACAATGAGATACCACTACTCATCTATTACAATGGCTAAAATCCATGACTCTAACACCAAATGCTGGTGAGGATGTGGAGCAACAGGAACGCTCATTCACTGCTGGTGGGAATGCAGAAATGGTACAGCCACTTTGGAAGACAGTTTGGCAGTCTCTCACAAAACTAAACATTCTCTTACCATAAGATCCAGAAATCATTGCGCTCCTTGCACACAGATGTTTACAGTAGCTTTATTCATAATTGCCAAAAACTAGAAGAAACCAAGATGTCCTTCAGTAGGTTAACGAATAAACTGTGGGATATCCAGACAAAGAAATATTATTCAGAGATTTTTTTTTAAATGAGCTATCAAGCCACAAAAAGACATGGAGGAATCCTAAATGCATATCACTAAATGAAAAAGTCAATCTGAAAAGGCTACATTCTGTATAATTCCAACTAAGTGATATTCTGGAAAAGGCAAAACTATGGAGACAGTAAAACGATCAGTGGTTGCCAGGGGCTGGGGAATGAAGGGATTTTTAGAGCAGTGAAAATACTCTGTATGATACTGTATATGACACATGTCATTATACATTTGTCACGGTGTGCCACTATAGTGCTGCCCTCACAGTGTGATACTACAGCACTGAATTCACAGTTAACATGGACATCATCACATCCAAGGTGTCATCTGCACTGCCTCAGCACAATACTGCTGGCATCGCCCTGGTATATCTTGTCAACATCCCATCCTGCACGAAAGACCCTGGATGAGGGACTCAGAACTACGGAATACCTCTCCTACCCTGGGTATCTTCAGTCACACTCTATGTCCGTGCTCACAGAGCCAGGCTTTCTGCTGAAATATACCACAGACTATAGATGACACAGCTCTCCATTATAGAGACTTACAGACTGAGAGGAAGTCTGTATACCATCCCTACAGCAAAAATGACCACACACCACTGATACATGACATCTGACTGCTAACAACAACACAAGTAGCATCTTGGTTACCAACACCATATTTGGTATTACAGCTGATAACTTCATCAATTTAAAGGAAATTCCTAAAAACTCAAAGGCGTGAACAATCTGAACAGTCTAGTGTCATCCCCTGATAATAAAGCCTACCCTGTCTTCTCAACGAGACTCAGTGCCACTAACCGCCTGATGCTGTTTGAACACCGCCTACTTGGAATTTTTCCTTTTCTATTTACTTCTTCCATTTTTCTGGGACACTCATTTGAGAAAGTAATACATTATAGAGAAAATATACACTAAGACGAAAATATTTTTAAAACGTGTTGCTATAAAAAAACCAACTCAAGGGGCTGGCCCCGTGGCCGAGTGGTTGGGTTCGCGTGCTCCGCTGCAGGCGGCCCAGTGTTTCGTTGGTTCGAGTCCTGGGTGCGGACATGGCACTGCTCATCTAAACCACGCTGAGGCAGCGTCCCACATGCCACAACTAGATGGACCCACAACGAAGAATATACAACTGTGTACCGGGGGGCTTTGGGGAGAAAAAGGAAAAAAATAAAAAATCTTTAAAAAAAAAAAAAACCAACTCAACTCCAATTAATGACTGGCCTCTGGGAAGAGCAAACCACTACTAAGATGCCCACTGTTTGCATGGAGGCTGTCACGAGGGCAGATAAGGTTTGCCTCTGCTGCCCCTAGCCTGTGCAGCATGTGGTCAAAGTTCGTTCAACCATAAACTGCAAGCGCACAATATTGGGAGATCTTCTCTGCAAATACTGACTGATAACATCGACCACAATCAAAGACTCAAGCAACGACATTTTTACTAGAGATTAGGTTCAAAGAAATATAATAGAATTTCACATTCCCGTGACCCAGTTCATTTTCAAAATTAATTTTAGCTAGATATCTTATTCTGTGCCTAAGGGAGATTTTCACTCAACATAAGAGGAAGATAAAATAACCCTGAAAATAACACTGGAGTCTGAAGACATGAGCTCTCATCTCTGTCACTGTCCCCGGAACACTGGGCAAGTTCTGGAATGTAAACTTTGATAGCCTCAGTTTCCTCACCTAGAAATGAGAACATAGGACTGCTAGATAACTTCATTTCTGAAAGTCTGCAATTCAATGAATCGCCAATCAAAAATATTTGGACAAGATGATCTATAATAGTGTTGTCCGGTGGAAATATAGTGCAAGCTACATATATAATTTTAAATTTCCTAGTTGCCACACTAAAAAAAGGAAAAAATACAGAAAATAATTTTAATAATACATTCTAGTTAACCTGACATAGCCAAAATATTATTTTGATATATAATAAACATAAAACATTGTTAATGAGATGTTTTACATTCATTTTTCATAATAAGCCTTCAAAGTCCAGCATGTGGCTTGCACTTACAGCACAGCTCGATTCTGACTCACACTTCTCAAGTGCACAGTAGCCACACGCGGCTGGCAGCCACCATACTGGAGGGCATAGACCTAGAAAGTCACCTTCAACTTGGATGACATCTGACTCTATAAAGTATTGCCTGCTCTGTGCAAATACCTTGGGCTCTCTGAAGGACAAACTATCTTTAGCCACATAATGATTATCCTTATAAGGAGGAGATCAACTCTTCTCCTTGCCCATGATCAGAAAGACCGGCTCCCTCATCTCTCACCTCCCTGGTGTCCATCTCTACAGCTTGTTGATTCCAGCTCAGCTGTGTTTCCCCGAGTCATTCTCTCTTTTCATCTCCCATGCTGCCCTGGTTCAGGCTCTCATTATCGCTCACCTGGAACAGCAGAACAGCCCCTAACTGTGCACTTCATTTGCCGTCTTCACTGACGCCCTGTGTTTACATCCAGCACAATTCATTGTTACCTGAAGCCCTGTTCTCAGTCACCTGTCCATACTGGTGCTCCCCTGTCCAGAAAAGCTACCTGAACCCTACTGTCAGAAAATCAGACAGTCCAAGAGTTAAATAGCACTGAATGAACGTATTTCCAAACATCAGGAGGGGTCGACATGAAAAGGATTAGAGCAGACCCGGAGAATCTATTTCTAATATTTTGGCCAGCACAAATGAGCAGCACGGGCCATCTGGGGAGGAACTCAGCAGCAAAGGCACACTCTCTCACACTCGCAGCCATCGCGCCAGTGTAGACTCAGCTGCTGAGGGAGGCCCCTGAGACTCCAGAGGACAGAAGATCACTGAGTTTGTTTGCTAGATAAACAGTAACTACCTCTTTAGGGGTTCAAAGATAAAAATCTTGTAGTTTTAAAACCAAAGCTATGTTTCCTCAGTGGACTAGAATAAAGAAAATGGAAAAGAGTCTTAAACAGGGATAATCATTATGTGGCTAAAAATAGTTGATAAGAAGAGTGATCCTGTGGCCACTAACCTGAATGCATCATCAGGCAGTGCGCTGCTTTCTCCCCTTGAAGGGGAATGAACTTCTCCCAGCCATGAAGTTATCATTTAAGGCCCGGGAAGAAAGCAATTGTCTTTGAACTTAGGTTCTGGGATGAGATTCCAAACGTCAGAACAGAGAAGGACTTACTCCGTGGATTAATTTGCTTACCCTCATTTCCCATGTATCGGTCTCAGTAATGTGCTTAAAATATTGGCAGTAATCCTGGGATCCTCAGTGCTGCCTATGGCTCACACAGTGTCTCCAGAGAGAGGAAGGGGAAGGAGCACCCAAACTCTCCCCCGAAATCTGTGAAATGTGACATTTGCTTATTATTTGGCATAAGATTACAAAAGAGTGGAAAATTTACTTGCAAATGTAAAACCTCTAAATCAAAGGTAATCAGGATTAGATCACTTTTTAGGATGAAATATGATATATCAGATTCTGATTCTTCAGAGGAAGTGAGCAAGGTAAGAGATGAACTGTCAGAGCAAGAGATTTACACACATAAACAATACACACGCACACACACAGTAATATGTGCGGCATATGGTAATATGTTGACGCAGTGAGCCCTCCACAATCATGGCTGTGAAGGAGCAATATCACTCCTTCACCCACATGAACACATCTCGGCAGGTGGACCCAGGCACCGTGTGTGACTGTGACCCTCTGCGCTGTCAGGGTATTTTGCACGTGCAAATACCCATCCCCACTTCGGCACTGCTCCGTCCAGTCAAGGGCTCTCTCCTAGGGCCTGTTTCTGTGTTTGCCCTTGATGACAATGGGGAGAAACTCCCAGGGTATGGATATGAGATAATTTTTATTTTTAGCCTTTCTTAATGATTGTTAACATTTGCTCTGAGCACTTTTACTGGCCTAAATGGATGTAAATAACATCTTGTATCCAGTGTGGTATTGACCAGAGGTTATATTTAGTAAATGTAAAGATCCAAGGAGGAAAGGTAAAGACCCATCTTTGAAGGTGCTCTATACACATCCTCCCATCAATGTTTGAGAACTTTTTGGAGAATAATTTTAATTTAATCCATTTGTCTAGCTAGCACCTCTGTCAGGTGAGAGTTTAAGAAAAAACATCCGTTGCAAAAGTAAAATCAATTATTAAACAACTGAAGCCATCCCCTGAGGTGCTTACTGGCCACCTGTAGGGGAGAAGATGGCCTCGAAGGCAGGACTGCTTTGAATAAAAGGTGATACCCTTCAGCGACATTAGAGGATGAACACTCTACAATCAGAGTGCTTGGTGGGTAATCACATACACCTGGAGAAAGACACGAAAGGAACCCTTAAATTCCCCACTAAGGACTCTATGCAGTCATCTCCTGGTTAGGGCTCCAGCATTAGATTTAGACGGGAAAATAATGACCAGTGAAGTTTTTGCCCAGTCTGCTATTATGCAGGATAAGTGTCTCAGTGGAGAAGTTTACCTTGGTTGATGATGGGCAGCATGAGAAAGAGCTGACGTATTGTCAACATAAGCTCTGTCGCATCATAAATTTCTCTGAATGTACAGAATCCTTAATGCATGCACTTTTATACACATTACTCACTAATCACAACAACCCACAAGTTACAAAATTTATTTTCATCCTCATCTGTAATAGAAGTAAAAAAAAGCTTTTTAATTTCATATAGGTAGCAAATGACAGTGTCAAAATTTGAATTCAATTCTCTCTAACGCTAAAGAGAAACTTCCAAACATAATCTAGACCATTAGACCAAGACCACAACAAATAATCCATGACCAAGCTCGGTCAAATCTTTATTTATTGAGTACCCACAGGATGGATAGCACAGAAAATGGAAGCAGGAGAAATTAGACCCAGTTCCTTATTTATTTCCATTTGAAGAACAGAAAACAACAAAGAATGAATGGACAGTTCTCTTCAACTTAGATCTGATAGTGAAGCAGGCAGGGTGGAGACAGTAGAAAGCACACTGGATCCCGGAAATAGCTGGTCCTGCCGGAAATTAACCGGCAAGCGAACAACATGTCTACGTTATTTTTCTCATCTGTGAAATGGGATTAAACTCTCCTTGAGATGTCTTCCAGCCCTCTCATTCTAACTTCAGAGTTCCTTGTACTTTTAGTTGCCCCAATTCTCCTCATTCTCCCCTTGAAACTTGGGGCAGGTTATTATGGGAAAACTAGGTCCATGCAGGAACCCTTTTAAAACAAAACAAAATAAAAAACACTTTGATGATCAGGAGAGGACGGAAGAGATGGATGGGTGGAGTGTGGGATGTGGAGGAGGACTCCAGGAAGGGTTTCTGGAAGATGTGTCTTCCTCCAGTTTCTGTATTAGGTCTATGTGCTTACTGCCTACCTGCTCCTCATTGCTAATCTTGTGCTCTTTAGCCAACTCCGTACCGTCAGTAAGACAGGGAGGAAGCTTCTGCACCAGATCTTGCTGACGCCATGCGCAGTCCATAGAAAACAACTCCCCCTTTCCTCCTGTCCTCGCTGCTCACCCCCACTCCACACACCCAGATACACACTCACCCACTGCACCCCCCTACTCATCTGTGCACCGCCTGTGAGTGTCAACCGAGGCAGAATAAGAGAGTAGAGAGCACTCGTCCCTGCGTTTAACCTACCCCAAACCACAAGCACCATGAATGCCCCTCTGCTCTGCTCTCTGCTCCACCTCTAGCCCCAGGAGCATGGCTTGGCATGGAGTAGGCACTCAATGTATATTTGTTAAAATCAATGATTCTGTTTGCGCTCTGTCTCCCTTACTAGACTAAAAGGCTCCTCCTTGAGCGGACTGTAAGCTCCATAAAGGCAAGAGGATCTCCCCCTCTTCCTAGTCTGTGTTTCCACCCCCTGGTAAAATGTCTGAGACACACTGGCACAAACTATGTCTTGGGGAAAGGTAGACCTGATAAAAGTACAAATATGCAGTGAAGACAGTAGTCAAAGATATCTCATAGGCAAGAAATAATAACCCTGGCATTATTTCACTAATTAGCATGCAGCTTGGCACACCATCTTGGAGCGGATTGTGATCTCCAACTTTTCACTACTAGTTGGTAAAAAACAAGAAGAACAATTTTAAGGGAGTACATCACCGTCTGAGTTCACCCCTGCCCCAGACCCTGCCAAGATGCAGCAAGCAGGAGGGAATGAGCCAAGCACAAAGCTTCACAAACACGGAGGCTCTGCTGTGTTATACAAATAACTGGGTACACTTTGATGGCCCCGAGGCAAACCCTATCAATGAAATTATAATAATATAATTCAAATGTCTTCATGGGAGTATATGACAAGACCTGACACATGACAATTAACTACTTTCTTTTGAGGAAAAATTACTATGGTTTACATCTTTTTCATTAAACTTTTTGAGATCATTTTAGACCCACATGCAGTTGTGAAAATTAATATAGAGATTGTGTGTATCCTTTACCCAGTTTTCCCCATGGTAACATTCTGCAAAACTAGAGGACAATATCACGACCAGGCTATTGACATTAGGTCGAGAGAACATTCCATCACCACGAGGATCCCACATGTTGTCCTTTGATCCTCCCCATCCCCACACCCTCCCTGACCCCTAACCTGCTCTCCGTTTCTGCAATTTTATCATTTCATGAATGTTATATAAATAGGATCAGACAGTATGTAACCTTTTGGGATTGGGCTTTTTTCTCTCAACACAATTCCCTGGAGATCCATCCAAGTTGTTGCAAAGACCAGCAGCTGGTTCCTTTTTATTGCTGAGCAGCATTCCACGGTGTGGATGTACTACAATTTGTCTCATCATCCTACCATTGAAGGAGATCTCGTTTTTGGCTATTACGAATAGAGCTACTATGGACATTCACGTGAAGATGAACATCCATTTCTCTGGAATCGATGCCCAAGACTGTAACTGCTGTGTCAAACGGTGGTGGCATGTTCAGCTCTGTAAGAAACTGCCAAACGTTCTTCCTGAATGGCTGCACCATTTTATATCCCCAGCAACAACGTGTGAGTGATGCAGTTTCTCTGCATCCTGGCCAGGATTTGGTGATGTCACTATTTTTTATTATAGCCATTCTGATAGGTGTGCCATGATCCACTTTTAATGAACACAAAGACCCAGAGACAAAAGGGAGAGACCCCACAACCACCCAGGAATCTTTAAGTATATTCCCGGTCCCTTGTGATTGTCTTAAGGTGCACAACGGATCAGCCTCCGCCCTTATGAAGCACCAGATAAGAATAGAAGAGTATTGCTTAATGTGATACAGAACAGCTACTAAACTCCCAGAGCAAATATCATACTCAACAGGAAATTCTGGAAGCATTGCCTTTAATATGCTAAGAGCAAAGCAAGAATGGCACTTCTGGTCAAACTTTTATGGGCAGTACTAGCAAATGTAATCAAATAGGGGGAAAAAAGACAACAATTATAAAAGGAGAAATGAGATTTATTATTTGCAGATAATAAGCATGTCTACACACAGAAAGTTAAGAGAATCCATAAACTATCAAAATTTATAAGACAGTTCACCAGGTTGTTGGATATAATATACAAATCCAAATAGCTTTCCTAGATACTAGCAACAACCAATTAAAAATGTAATTTTGGGGGGCCACCCTGGTGGCGTAGTGGTTAAGTTCACATGCTGCACTTTGGCAGCCCGGGGTTCACTTGGATCCCGGGTGTAGTCCTAGCACTGCTCATCAAGCCACACTGTGGTGGCATCCCACATACAAAATAGTGGAAGATGGGCACAGATGTCAGCTTAGTGACAATCTTCCTCAAGCAAAAAGAGGAAGATTGGTAACAGATGTTAGCTCAGGGCCAATCTTCCTCACACACAAAAAAAAGTAATTTTTGAATAATCTCATTAATTCTAGTAATAGAAGAATCTTGGAATAAACCTTTTAAAATGCATAAAACCCTCAGGGAGAAAATTATAACACTTTAAAACAAGACATAAAAGAAGACATAAATGACGAGAAATACCACATTTGTGGTTAAGAAGACTCAACATTTTTAAAATGTCTGTTCTTTCCAAATTAATCTGTAAACAATACAAATTTAACCCAAATCCTAACAGGATGTTTTTGTTTTGTTTTCAGAAGAGGTTCTTTTAAAAATACACATGGAGGAGTAAAGGACCAAAAAGAGCCAACATGTTTTTGCAGAATGGGAAAAGAAGGTGCCCAGAGCTTTGAGTGCTAGTTCTGGTAATGGCAATGTCCCACTCCTGGCTCCATACCTCTATCGACTGGGAAGAAGAGGGTTCAGAGCTCAGGACACTCCTGGGCCAACCCTCCAGCATCCAACCAATCGTCCCCTTGTAGCACTCACAGCCCCACCACCTCTGTGTGCCTCCGTCATCTTCCAAACAGACCCCACAGGCCCTTCACCCAAGCTCCCATGAGTCATTCCAGAGAGCCCACACTATCCAGGTCCTCCCTCTTTTCCACACGGTCTATAAATACTCTAAGCAGACCCCCACCTCTTAAAACCTTCCTCTCTGTCTTCTGGAACTTGCAGCCTATCATCAGCAAGGTCCCCTACGTCTTCCACCTCCGGACCTCTTGCCTTCCTTGCTCTGCCCTGATGACCCTGCTCCTCATTGCTGATCTCAGATCACTGTCCCCCTTCTCCTGAGGAAGCCCTTACTTTGACGTTCATGACATCACCTGCATGACTGTGACAGTCTTAAAACAGCCCCTCTGGAACTTATATCCTCCTCCAGCTACTACCTGATTTGCTTCCCCCTCCCCCAACTGCTCTACAAAATTCACCCAAAAGAGTTTTCTGGACTTACTGTTCCCAATATCTGTCCTCTTAGTCTCTCTCAAAGCCATCCTACAGACATTCTTCCCAATGATTACACACAAACAGCCCTTTGCAAAGTCACCAAGGACTTCCACATTGCTAAGGCAAATGGTCAGCTCTCCGGCCTCGTCTCTCTTGAGCTCTCCGCAGCATTCGCCACAGCTGACCACGCCCCATGGCCCGAGCGAGTGCCCCACCGAGCTGCTGAGCACCCCTCTCGGGGTTTTCCTCTGACCCCAGTGGCCATCCTCGCAGCCCCTTTGCTGTTGACCTTGTCTCCCTGACCTTGAAATGTTGGAGTGCACGGGACTCTGTCCAAGGACTCCTCTCTTTCTGATCACCTCTATACGCACTGGTTACATAATCTGCAGAGCCCAGTGCAAAAGGAAAATGCAGGCCCCCTGTTCAAAAATTATCAAGACTTCCAAGACAGCAACAGCAGAGCATTAAAGCAAATGCAAGACTCCTCCAAAAACAGGGCCCTGTGCAACCACACGGTCACACACTCGTGCAGCCGGTCCTGCCGAGGACTCTAGAATTTTTCTCTCTGGTCTGGAACACTCCCCTGAACTCCAGGCTCATAAATCCCATTCCTGGCTCTCTAGGAGGTACTTCATATGTTCAAAACCAAATTCGTGACCCTCGCCTCCACAAAAAAGAATCCTGTTCTTTCTGCAGTTTTCTCCATCTCAGTAAGTGGTATAATCCTCCACTTTCTCACACCAAAAACCTCCGAGCCATCTTTGTTTCTCATCACTTAACCTCATATCCAAATCATGAGCGGATGCTCTTGGCTCTACCTCCCAATACAGGGACTAAGCCCCCCCCCACCTTCCACCTCAGCACTGCCGCAGGAGCCATCTGGCCCTGGGTCACTGCGGTCCCCTGCCAGCTGGTCCCCCGCTTCAGCGCTGGCTCCCCACAGCCTAATCTCCACCTGTCAGCCCACCATCCTTTTACACTGGGATGTCCTCAAAATGAATGTGAAGGTGCCCTTAGATGACTCAAGTGTCAGAAACATGGGCCTAGATCACCTGAGAAGCTGCTTCCCGTTCACATCATTCAACTACAGAAATAGGAGAGGAGCAGTTTTATATGCCTATTTTCTCAGCACTAACCAACACAACCCCACAAAGATTCCCAGTGACTCCCGCTCCTAACCGCAAACCCTGTACCTTCCTCGTATCAAAGATGGACCTACAGACTTACCGGGTGTCCTGAAATGGTAAAAAATCTAATCACTTTTGAAGTTCCCTTTCAATTTTTCATTATCTAAGGGTCTAGGTAACCCGTCATATATCATAGTCACATAACATGCAGCTCAAAAAGATCGTGGTTTCTAAAAATGTTATATACGAGCCAAAATAGTCCCGGTGTCAAAGGACGGGAGCGGTTGGGGACGCT
This sequence comes from Equus quagga, assembly GCF_021613505.1. Taxonomy (NCBI): domain Eukaryota; kingdom Metazoa; phylum Chordata; class Mammalia; order Perissodactyla; family Equidae; genus Equus; species Equus quagga. Next base: position 76,793,800 of record NC_060272.1, read on the forward strand.
CTATTCGAAGCACGCGGCGGGGGAGGGGGCGTCCTAACGCCCAGGGTTGCGGGGCGTTTCCCAGCCAGGCGTGGAGGCTGCGCGGCGGGCGCGCGCTGGGGCGTGTGCGCGGGGCCCACAGTGAGAAACCCCCGTGGGAGCCTCGGCCTCCCCTCCGAGCCCCCAGCACACACCGCACGCGGCGAGGCGAGCTGGGCCCCGCGCGCACCTAACCGAGCCCACCGCGCGGGGCCGGCCGGCCGCGCTGCCCCCGGTCCCCTCCGCCCGCCGCATGGCCGCGCAGCGGCGCCGGGGCCTGCGTGCGGCGCTCACACACGCACCCACACGCTCACACACGCACCCACACACTCCCACGTCCCCTGCCCCAGGCGCGGCCCGGGGTCTCGGACGCTCCCCTCTCCCCGCCCCGCGCGGGGCACTGGGGCTTCTCGGCTTCGCAGGTGTGGCGGCGCCCGGCCCCCCACGTGGGGACAGCGCGGATCCCGTGGATGCTCCCGGCGGATCCGGCGGCCCCAGGCCCCAGGGAGAGGGAGGCCGGGCGGGGGGCGGGGCAGTGTCACATAACAGCCCGCTTCGCCCCAGCGCCCGCCCCCGCCCCCGCCCCCGCCGACCCTCCCGCCCCGCGCCCCTCCCCTCTCACCAACGGACGAGCGGATCCGCGACCTTCGGGGCAGGGACATCTTAAGCGCTTTGTCCAGGCCGGAGCTGCTGAGCATCTCGCCCCAGTCGGGGGCTCCGCGGCCCCGGGCGAGCGGCGGAGGCTGCGCGCAGGGCTGGGCGCTGGCGCGGCGGCCCGAGGGCCATGG